>NC_090898.1:14070761-14181782 GCF_040956055.1 Brachionichthys hirsutus
TATTAAAAATCAATCTTATCATCCAGAAAATGTAGAATACGAACAAGCAATTTCCCCTTCATCCCCCCCCCCCCAAAAAGCCTATATACTACACAAGACAGGATATACAATAAGAGCAATAAGAATTTCCCTCGAGGCCCGACCCCGACAGCCGACGTGAACCTGAACTGAGGAAACTCAGTGAAAAGTTTTAGAATAAATCAAATACAAATAATTACAAAACTGAATGAAGGCTAGAAACATGAGAATAAAACCTGAATGCAGACCAATAAAACCCAGATTTAAAGGATTCGTCTCAAGTTTGCTCCCTTTCCTCTTACATCTGGAGGACACGACATCGCTAATGTCCGCCGACGTGGCGCACTGCGGTCTCGTGAGAACAGCACCACTCGTTTTCCACTTCGTATCACTCCATCTCAGATTAGATCAGGCCGCAGTCGGTTGAGGCGTATTTGGATGCTGCTCGTATCCGGCTTTGCATGTTTAGAGTCTGAACTTGCGTTGGTGACGAAGATGCAAAAGCAAATTGTGTTCACTGGCAACAGTTTTCTGAAGTGCTCTGCCCCCCCCCCCCCCCTTGTAGCGACGTCCTCCATGCAATCATGTTGGCTGTAAATACAATGGCGCCTGATGGATTGAAGGTTACATTCATTCCATTTTCATCTATTCATGTGCTTGATTTCTGAAGTGCTTCGTGTCCCGTCTGCTTCAAAAGGATCGTTTTCCCTTCATGCATTGCTGTTTCCACGCTGCATATCCTTGGCTCTTTTTTGGGCCTGGGGAGGTGCCGACCATTTGTATCCAGAGCTGAGGAGAGAGCTTGCAGAAATGTGGATAGATGACAGTTAAATATTTTATTGCTAAGTGGAGCCGATGCCCTGTCTACTCCAGCTAATCCCCTCACTTGTGAATGCCTGACCTGATTGTAATAACATAGAAACATATTGTGGCTTTGAAATGTTTAATTTAAACGTGCATATCCTCAGGTTTAGGAAGACAAATGTCTTTTAACAAATGAGGATGCAATCTCTTCCGTATATCTTTTATTATTATTATTATGCTTCCTGCAGGCTCATTGTGCCTGCAAGAAGTCCAGCATATAGAAGGAGCAAACAGCAATTTGGCAGAGGAGCAAAGGATAATCAGATTACGATTCCTGTCACATTGTCCCGACCCCAGTCTCAGGCCTCCGATGGAGCGTCAGGCTAAATGTCAGCCTGTGAAGATGAAATGGAGACGAGCAAGGCGATGCTGTTCCCGTCCACTTTAAACTCTGTTATTGATGTTAAGCGTCTTTACGTGGCTGCTATTGATGGACACAACCACATGTACGTTCAGCACAGTTTTAACATTAGTTTTTCTTTTTATGTATTTTATATCATTAGGAATCTCTGGCGTGCATATTTTTCCCCACTATCACTTTTTTTTTTGACTTTCAGAATGTTTTTAATTATATTTATTTAAAGACGAAGCAAAAAATAGTTCTGCTTTGAATTGGGAATGAACGCAACACTTGTGCGCCATCTCGTGGTGAAACTGAACGACACGGGGGCAGAAAAAAACAACAACCCTGCAATGCACATATCCACACTTTTACCTCCACCGAGGAGGTTAAATAATCGGTTTAGTTAGTTAGATAGTTTTTGTGCAGGATTATTTAACAATTTATGGATTAACTTGGAACCTGCTGAGTGTTGGGTGTGTCTCAACAAAGAACGATTAAAAATGTTGGTGTGGATTCGGATTTAAGAACAGATTTAAGATGGGATATTTTCTCTCTTTGAATTTTTCAAAATAAAACGTTTTTTGTTCCAAAATCTGGTCCTATCGACTCATCGCAGACTTTGATGCTGCCTCTTCCACTTTCCTGACTGGTTCTAGTTTCATTCAGCTGTTGCTCAACACTCTAACCTGTACATAATAAGTTTGTTCAAAAACAGATGCCCTACTTTGGTAACTAGAAGCTGCTGTTGATTTTTAACACTCCTTTACAGGGATTTAACAAATGCTTGGAGGATCCGGTGTGTTGCCATATCCCCAGGAGAGGAAGTGAGTGTTAATGAATGCCTTTTTGTATAAACACGCGTGTTTCTCCAGAGTGTTTTGCACCTGACCAGCATCCCCACATCCCAACGGCCCGTTAGCAAATCAGTTACACGTCTTGGCTTTGCGATCTGTGCGATCTCCTGGATCGAAAGGTGATATGACAGAGAAGGAGAGGAACAAGTCGCACCAGCGTCGACACTTAACTCGCCACGTGGCATCAAATACATGGACGTAGAGACACGTTAAAGACGCATCCATGTGCAAATAAATACATAAGACTCCTCGTGCCTTTTAATCATAAGCCTGCGTGGGGGACATTCTTTCCTGAACTTGTCTGAAACCCATATTTGGGGACAACTGGCAGAGCTTTACATCTCATGTAATTATTAAATAGATGTGTCATCTTTCTTTGATTTACACCACCGATGTTTAAACGATACAATCCATGACTCATCGCCATTTGGAAACGTTGAGGAGAGTGGAATTGCAAAGTGACAGTTTTAAAAAGATCACTAAAATAAGTAGGATTCATCATCTGGGGATAATGGAAAAAAAAAACTGTACGAGTCTAAGAGAAGGATGAAAACTCATCGTGGCACGTTGTGTGTTTTTAAATGTCCACAGGAGAATCATCGACAAACTGCTTCCTGAATGAATGAATGAATGACACACATTTTCTACAGGACGTCCGAGTTCACTCTGTCGTTCAAGCCTGGCTCTTCCTCGGTGCTAATCATTGACACATTTCATAATGTTCCTAATATTTTTGGGAGAATGTTCACCTCTCGCATTAATTCCAGAGGAAGTCCTTTTCGGTTAAGCAATCCAAAGAGGAGGGGAAAAGCTGCAAGCTTTAAAAGGCGTCAAGGAACTCGTCGCACACCCGCAACCATTCACAAGTCCAAGACGCTGAGGTATCGACCGTTACTCTGGCCAAGATGTTCGTGGATGAGCGCATCGTAACTCTGTTCAAAAGGAATGCCCATCGCACAATCACCTATTGGAGTGTTTTCTTCAGCTTCGGACTCTGCATCGCTTTTCTCGGACCCACAATTTTGGATTTGCGGTGTCAGACAAACTCTACGCTTAGTCAGATCACCTGGGTGTTTTTCTCCCAGCAGTTCTGCCTGTTGATTGGCAGCTCGGTCGGCGGCGTCTTCAAGAAGACGTAAGTGTCGCCCCAAGACGATTGCGTTCGGTTGCAAAGAGAATCATCACATCTGCATCTGTCTCTTCTTTCCCTCCAAGGTTGTTCAGTGCCCTGTCTGCTTTATTTGTCTCTGCTGTCATCATCTCTGTAATATTTGCCATCATCCCTCTGTGCCATAATGTTCTCGTGCTCGCCACTGCCATGGCCGTGTCTGGAATGGCGATGGGAATTATTGACACCATTGCTAACATCCAGCTGGTGACTCTCTATCAGAAGGATTCTGCGGTTTTCTTACAGGTAAATGAGCTCTCAGGTACCTGCACCTTGTGTATATTCACAATTTCCTGCACGTCTACGCAATAGTGATGCTTTGAGCCAATTATAGCACCAAAAGAAGAAACCTACATAAGTCACGTCTTTGGCCTTTGTCTCCTTCATTTTTGCAGGCTCTTCATTTCTTCATTGGGTTCGGAGCCCTGGTGAGCCCACTGATTGCAGACCCTTTCCTCTCGGAAACAGGCTGTGGGAATCACACGGGGAACGGCACCGAGATCATGCATCATTTCAGGAGCATGCTGAGAAACAGTCCGATCGCAGAGCACGGCATAAATCAGAGCCACCTAACCCACGAGGGGGGTGAGGAGGACTCCAATGTGAGCTACGCCTTCTGGATCATGGCGCTGATCAATGTAAGGAGCTGCTGTCGATTTGCAGGAATGTGTAGTTTCAAACCGATATTTTTAATAAGTATTAAATCGTAATATCCGTCAACACCTCAGCTTCCGGTGCCTATCGCAGTCCTCTTCCTGATGTATAGGGAGCAGCTCATCCCGTGCTGCCCCAGTGGTACTCCTCGTCTCCTGGACAAAGACGAACTGGCGATGGAGAACCAGCAGGGGGCCGAGGGCCCGGACGCAGAGGAACATGGGGCTGGAGGTAATACACGGCCACTGGTTTCAGATGAGCAATGAAT
The DNA here is from genome assembly GCF_040956055.1 of Brachionichthys hirsutus. NCBI lineage: Eukaryota > Metazoa > Chordata > Actinopteri > Lophiiformes > Brachionichthyidae > Brachionichthys > Brachionichthys hirsutus. The sequence goes on from NC_090898.1 coordinate 14,074,931, forward strand.
ACTGCTCTCTGTGGGTTTTCAGCCAGTTAACGTGGAAAGGATTTCCACAATAAATTCCATTTTGTGAAGTGCAATCTGTCATTCGTGACTTTTTATTTATTAATTTTTTTTTTTTTTACTCCGTCTCAGGCCACGGGGATATTTTTAGCTGCTGTCAGAATGATAACCTGCGAGGGCTGCCGGTATCCTTCTTCATGATTCATATCCTCGGTGGCATGGTGCTCTTCATGACTGATGGTATTGTGGTGAGTGAGGCGTGACAGATCAACCAAATAATGCGCAATTCACAAACCATGTTCCATGAAATTCTATGATAACGTCCACCTCCTCCTTTCAGGGTGCGTATGCCGGTTTTGTCTACACCTACGGTGTCGCGCCGCCCATTTCACTGCCTCACAAGACAGCAGGCTACCTGGCCAGTATATTTTGGGCAACGATCACTGCGGGGCGCCTGTTGTCCATCCCTCTCTCGTACCGCTTCAAGCCTGTGAAACTGCTCATGTTCAACTTGGTAAGGCCGATTAAACATTAAAAGCACCCTCAGACTATAGAGGTCATGCACAATGACACTTTAACGCATATCAATGACGGATTGCCCAAACTCTCCTTTCTTTGTCACAGGCAGGTGCAATTGTTACCATGTCGATGCTGCTGATTTTTTACACCAGTAGCACCTTCCTGTTTGTTGGGACCGGTTTATGCGGGCTCTTCCTCAGCAGCATATTTCCCTGCATGCTCGCCTATACTGAAGACATCCTCGATTATCAAGGTGAGACGGAGAAGTGAAAGTACAACATAGAAATGGAATGAAAAAGAACAGATTAATGAGGGGAAACCACCCATTTCTGTGTTTTATAGGATGCGCGACGTCAGTCCTAGTGACGAGCGCAGGGATGGGAGAGATGGTAATGCAGGTTCTGGTTGGCTCAGTAAGTATTACTGTTATTATAGAAAAGTCGAGCACGCAAAAATAGAGACATTAATATGTAGATTCATTTCAGTTTAAAGCTGTTGTCTCATCCCTAGATCATACAGACTGAAGGCAGCTACAGCTTCCTGCTGTGCGGAATGGTAATTGGCTGCATGGGCTTTATCCTCTTTATTGCACTCCTGCTGTTCCATCGGATGCACAGAAATTACCTCACAGGTACTCTATCAACCATTCCCATCATGCAGTCCTGCTCAATTGTTGTTGTTATTGTTGTTACTTGTTTTTTATTATTAATTTCATAATCATTATCCCCCCAACAGGAACATCCAAAAAATCAGCCATGGTGGAGGAATCTACTGCAGAGCAGAACGGACCTGCCAAACCAGAACAGAAAGAGACTGTGAGCAGTTGAAGGGGGGGGTCTGCAGCTGTCTTTTGTCCTACTGTAGGATGTGAACCCTGAACATTTCCCAGATAGACTTCCATTGTTCTGGGAATTACGTGGTATTCGGGAAAGTACATCGTGTGCTGCTGTTGAAGTTCTTTGATTATGTTTCTGTTTTGCAAATCACATCATCAAAATCGTGGATCAGAGATTTATTTGTGTTTTGTTGCATCGCAAATATTGGAAAGTGTAATATGCACACTGCATAATAAGTGTATTAAAAGAAATATACTGCTAAAACATTCAGATGTTTATTTAAGCCTCGGGTTTTTGCAGGGCCGAAGCTCCGCTCAGAAAAGTTTGGGCCCCTGACGGCAAACGTAAAGCAGCGCCTTCGAACCTCTGCAGCAGTCGACCGGTCAATGTTTATCTTCGGGCCTCAGATCCAGTTGCAGCAAGAGCAGGAGGTGTCAAAGATCAAACCCTGAGCGCAGTACTCAAAGTAGGTCCGGCCGCAGGCGCAGTTGCAGAACTGGTTCCTGTTTGTAGGGTCAGAGTACATGCCGTCAGCTTTTCCGTCACAGAAGTCACTGTCCATGCCGCTGGTGCCGGAACCTCCTCCATCTCCAGAGCTGCCTCCAGGGGTGGTGCTCACTCCTGCGATCGGAGGAAGGGGAGTGGCGGGCGGGGTGCAGGCTGACGAGCATCACAGATAACCATGATGAACTGGATTTTAAAAGTGATCAGGAAAACAGCCTTACCAGCGTCTTCTAGGTCGAGGCCCTTTTTCAGAACACTGATCAGTGGGTATTTGCCCTAGTTGCAGAAAGTGCCCCTGTAGTCGTCCATGTCGATGGTCCACACCATGGCGCCACCAAAGTTATTCTTGGTCAGCCAGTCCACCTGCAGACAGGCAGGTGGGGGCAGTTAATAACAGTAGCAAAAAAAAGACCTTGCCGTGGTGTTTGCTGATAAATGCACGACTCAATATAGAGGGAAAACTTCTCATATTCCTAATATAGCAGAAGTCTTCACAAGTTGTGGGGATGGAAATGATTTTAGCTCAGAGGTGATTCACAGCAGCCAAAAGATTTGCCTGTCGAGCTGCAAAGCAAGAATTCTGTGCCGTTCTTTTAACCTTAATCTGGAAGCTCCTGGCGTTGTCATAGCCCACCCACTGGTTCCCCTTGTAGGCATACGGCACATCCTGGGCCTGGTTCCAAACCTCGGTCGCTCCATCTTTCAAAAAGCCGCAGATCTGCATTTGCACAAAGCGATGAATTAATAACAGCCTTGGAACTCATTCACTTCTTAATCTGGAGTCTGCAACGCGCCGATAAGACGACCTGCTCTGTTATCAAACACAGAGGAGAACATTAAAGAACGCTGAACCGCCACAACACCCGTTACATTATTACAAGAATAAAGTTTACCTCAAAGTAAGCAAGTTCTCCCGCCTCTTGTGTGTACTTTCCTGGGGTTCCGGCGCCGGCTGGCTCCAACGGCGTGGTTGGCGGGGTTCCTGAGTGTGAATGTGTTGCCATATGTCGGGAAACCAACAATCAACTTCTCAGCAGGGGCCCCCTGGCTCTTCCAGTAGTTCATGGCGTAGTCCTGGAACAAAGCGATTGGAGATAACCGTTGGCTCCGGAGCGAGGGAGCTTTTGGCTTTCGCTTTCAGATGGAGGCAAACTAACAGAGGAACTGGAGCTGTGTTAAACACTCGCCACGTTGAAATAGATGTAGTCTGCGGGGCCTCTGAACAGGGGGCTGCACTTGCCAGTCATGGGGTCCAAAGATCCGTGGAAGTCGTACGTCATGACGTTAATCATGTCCAGGGCCCTGAGTGCGTTTAACAGGAAAGGATGCGGTTACCATAACAACAAGCTGACATGAGATTCTTAGTTGTGCTGTTCAACTGTGGCCCCTGCCCTCCCCCGCTGTGTTGCTGTGGATCGGAGACAACAAATATCGCTTCAAATGCTTACTGGCCAAGCTTGGGAATCTGATAAGCCGAATCAATGGTGTCCTTTCCAGCCGACGCCGCGGCAGACATCAGAAGACGAGCCTTGTTGCTCTGCTTGGCCTCATTCTCAAAGGCAGCTCTCATCTCCTGTTCAATGTCAGCAGATACGAGATATTAAGTATTAACCAAATACCGGGATTCACAAGCTGTGATCTGTAAAAAAAAACAAAATAATAATAAATGGTCAGATTGTGTGTTGATCTGCTTTTTATCTTTTATTCAACAAGGCCCGGCAGAGCCCTCTAGGGATTTATTTATGCTGGTCCCTGACATTCCAAGCGAGCGCGAATTGTTAAACTTTCTGCGAGTGGGAATAAAAAATAAAAAATCCACCGAGCAAACCTCCAGGAAAACAGAGTAGTACTGCTTATCCTCGTAGGAGCCGCCTCTGTTGGCCGGATACTCCCAGTCGATGTCGAGCCCGTCAAACTCATACCTCCTCAGGAATGAAATGACCGAGTTAATAAAGGTCTGGCGGTTGCTGGCGCTCAGCACCATCTGTGAAAACCTGAGGCGGAAACAGAAAAAGGTGCATTGAAACAACAGCTACGCCGATTACAGACCCGATTCGGCGGATGTGCACAGATTATCTCACCCCGCAGAGCCAAAGTTCCATCCTCCAACAGACAGGAGGGTCTTAAGGTTGTTGTTCCTGCTGAGGAATCAGACGTTTCACACTCCCACTCCTTTACTGGCGAATCTTTCTCTCTCTGGCTGGAGAAAATAACTATGTTTTTCAGTCACTCACTTGTTCTTCAGGGCATTGAACTGACTGTAAAGCTCCACGTCGTTCCACTCATAGGTGGCCAGTTGGTTGTTCTTCATGGTGGCGAAGGCATACAGGAGATGGGTACACAGGCACGGGTCGATGTCATTGGGCATGTAAATGGTTGGAGGTGGTCTGTACTGCGCCCAGTTGGTGAAGTAGCATGACAGTATGAAGGATGAGCCTTTAATTCAAAATATATCTGTTATTTACAGAGCAAACGCAGCTTTTGACAATAAAGAAGAAAGAGGCACGCCGCTCGTTTCCCGTAAACTGATTTGCTTACCGAGCTGCACGTGCAGCAGCAAGGCCGGAGCTGCAGAAATACAAGTCTCAAGGTTATGCATTCACCTATGAAAGCAATCAACAGCTCTAAAAATAGATGCAATATACCGAATATTTAAAAACCCTGGGACTCATCAGGATAGCATCTGCTGCACAGAGAAGCATTTCAGTTGTGACTCACCTGTCACAAAAAGCAGTTTGCCCATGACTAGGAGGTAACCGCATGCGTGCGCTCGCTTTTATGCACAAGCTGTGTGTGTGTGTGTGTGTGTGTGGGGGGGGGGGGGGGGGGGGGGGGGCGTCTTCCCAAAAAAGGTGTTTATTTGCGAAAGGTTGTTTGAGAGATCATCATCAAACGTGGCCACTTAAGCAAAATGATGTGATTGCTTATCACGCTTTCCATGCGTATTTTCCACCGCCGCACTTTCTCCTTGTGTGAAGGACTCACTTATCCAAAGCAAGCATAATCCAAAACGAATTCAAACCAAATAAATAGTGTTGAAAAATGTATAATATTTGATCGATTATGACTGATGTGCCAACATTTTAATAAATCTACAAAGAAAGACTTGCTTGATTCCTATTTCTTTTCGTGGCTTGTCTTTCAATGGTGACTTAGAAAACAAGAGATTTTCACCCTTAATTTAACTTGAGATGACAAATTGTTCTCTCATGTGTTTCATGTCACTTTCATGTTCGGCTGGGACACAAAAGTCAGTATACTTAAATGATTGGTGGTGTGTCAGGTGGAAAGATTTGCGTTTGACTCAAAAGCATGTAAAAAAGCAAACTCTTATCTAATCCGTGAGCTTTCATACAATCCAGCCTTTATCTCTAACAGCAATATTTAAAGAAAGATACGTTGTGTCAATGGAAAACAGTTTTGTTGAGCCAAATCCCAGAAGCAAAAGCAAAGCCTTTTATTCTAGCAAAAACAATCCTTCTTGTCATGGCGAATCACTAAAATTAAAAGAATACATCAAACAAATGTCAGGGGGGGATTTTTCTTTTTTTTTTCTTCCACTGGCTGATTTTCTTTGCTAAAAATGAAAACGCTCCCATTTAAGTTCCAACCAAGGTCATTTCATCATCTCAGGGAAGCTCAATACTTCCCTGAGGTGCCTTTTCCTTGAGGTACTAATCTTTCACACATCATAGATGCACCTGCATTATACATGCGCTGAGTTAAAGAGACAGGAACGCCCTCACTGTGACCCCATTTAACAGCACCCGAGCGGTGGAGACTGTTTTGTCTTGTTGCTATGGCATAATTATCACGTTTCATTATCCTGTTTCAATAGTTAAACAACTCATACTGCCAGTGTTGAAAGAATTGTTCTCCTTTTCGTGTCCGCCAGTGTTATTCTCACCAACATCGTTCTGCTTTTTCCTGCGTGGGCTGTTCTTAATAGCATCATTCCAGTTTCCAGTTCCTAAAATATACTTTCATCCATAAAAGAAAGGTCAAATTCACAGATTGTCGTTTTGGTTTTAAAATCCAGTTCAATGTGATTTTTCAAAGGCATGTGAGTCGACTTTAATATGAACTCTATCACAATCTTACACAATCAGAAAATAGGTAATCACAATCATTACTAACACCCTGGATTTACTTCAACTATTTGATTGCACAACATTACCGCTCTAGAGAAATAAGAGGAACCCTTTAAATGTTGCTCCATTTGCTTTGCTCTTGTTTCATTTTCTTCTCTCACTTACCACCATGAGGATCTCGGGGATATTGTCTGGCTTCTTTAATGGTAAAGGCAGTGTTTTATCCTGTAGCTGTGTACTGGCAGGGTAATGTGGAATCTTTATTTGCATTTTTCAGTTCCTGTCCTCTATCTGCTCTGGGTTTCCAAGCATGGAGTGGAATCGATGCTTCTATCGGGCCCACCGGAGGTTACAGGGGCACAAGGAGCATCCGTCACCATCCACTGCCGTTACCATCAGATGTTCAGAAATCACACAAAATACTGGTGCAAAGGACGGGCGTATTATCAGTGCACCATCCTGGTTAAAACCCCAAGGAATCGACCGAGTATCAGAAACTCGATTGCAGACGACAAGGACGCAGGAGTCTTCGCCGTTACTATGACTTCTCTCAGGGACAGTGATGATGACAAGTACTGGTGTGTCATTGCCAAACGTGGAAAGAATGTCTTCACTGGTGTCAGGCTCCGGATCTCCCACACAGGTATGCTTCAGATGGATTAACACACTAACTACATTTTTTTTTTTTTTTTTTGTTATTACTGACCAGTGACGACTGATTTTCTGTTCTTAATGTTTTTCTTCAAGCCAGTCACACAGTGACAACAGCTATCTTACCAGCTACCAGTTCATTACCAGCAATGGCAGAAGGGGAAACAAGGTAAGGATATATTATTAAAACATTAACAACCATTCAAATGATAATAAATCCATATAACCACCACATACACCAGAAGTAAGTTACTCTGACACCAGTATTTATTTATTTTTTCTTGTTTCATATAGTTGGTGGGCATCTCTTCGGTGGATACTCTTTGTTTTAATGTTGGGTTGTTTGGCAGCAACACATGTCATTGTGTGGAGAATAAAGACTTCAAGGCAAATATTGCAAGATCGACAAATCCAATGTCAAAACCAAAACATTTATGACTGAGTTTGGTAAAATTATAATATCAGTGTGTGAAGTGGAAATATGTTTATACTGGGGCTGCAAATTCATTAACCCACTGAAATGGCAAATTAAACAGAAAAATAAACAACAAAACGTGTTTTTCAGACTTTTTTTTGTTCTTAGTGTTTGAATGAATAAAATTGAATTAATGGCAGTGCATGGACCAGAAATAACTTCCAGTTCCAACTTTTGAATATCCACAGACACCAGTGCGTTGTGGTTAATGTAAAGTTAATGTAATAGTCATGCCAATTTAATGTTGTTTGATAAATATTGTGCATCCCTATTTGGTACCTTAATGGGTCGGTCCCTGCATTGCTCCCGTATGTCTCTATAAAATCTACGTCTGCCAGTCATACATTTTATTTTACCTGCGGGTGTCGCAGAGGAGAGGTACGCTACGAGTCTACGACACAGGTGAGGATGACGGCAGTGAGGAATTTGGGAGGTGACGTGACCTACTTCTGAAACCGGAAGAAACGTAGGAGCCGCGATGACCAGGAAAAACTCACCTTCAAAGTAAAAGCACAAGTAAGTAATATGTACGACTAAACACGATAAAATCAACATATGGGTAAGCCTAATTTTAGAAGTATATCAATTTTTAATTTTAACTTTATTATATATCACTTATAACATGTAGCGTCATAATTTGATGAATACTACACATTTATTTTAAAGTTAACTTGAGACTAGCTTGACAGCTTTAGTGAAAGTCCGGAAGTTTAGCATCTGTAGCAAGTTATTGGTCGCTGGTGCCAACGCCCGGCGAAACAGACTCCCCGCACAAGACAGCAGAGACACCAAGTGAAATTGGTACGTTACTTAATCCTTATATAATATATCCACATGAAGTTAGATTTCAAAAACAAGTACGACTATAGGCTCATTTGTGGTATTATTGAGTTGGGAGTCAGGCACGCAGCGCTAGCGTCCGGTAGCTTGTTGAGCTAGCTAGCTGTGATTGCTAGCAGTGCGTTAGCTTAGCCCGCTATACAAACAAATGTCCATTTTACTGGGATAATCTGACCCCGTTTGATTTATAAATACTAACGCAATCACCTAAGCAAGTAACGGTGTCGTTTTAATTAGTGAATGTGATGTAACGCAGACGTTCCCTGACTGTAGCTCAATCGGCGCTGTGTGATGCAGCTAATGGGGGCGGGTGCTACGAAAAGCTACAGTTACGCCAGGGTCATTTCTTTCTAATGTCTAATGCATGAATGTGTTTTCCTTTCCCAGCATTCATCTTTATTGGCTGCAGATTCAGAAAGCACAAACATGCAGACTATCAAATGTGTGGTGGTTGGTGATGGAGCAGTGGGAAAGACCTGCCTGCTGATTTCTTACACCACCAACAAATTCCCTTCTGAATATGTACCTACAGTAAGTTGAGTTTTCTGTGCTTTACAGTCTGACTGACTGTCACATTTTGGCTCCTGTAACGCTCTGACATATATCCATGTGCCATTGCTGCACGACAGGTTTTTGACAACTATGCAGTAACTGTAATGATCGGGGGTGAGCCGTACACTCTTGGATTGTTTGATACAGCAGGTATTATTACTCTTCCAGTTTAATTGCATGCGTTACATGTATTAGTCTGGCGCATGATCCATTTGCAACAATGCCTCTCTTCAGGTCAGGAGGATTACGACCGGTTACGACCACTGAGCTACCCGCAGACGGATGTCTTCCTCGTCTGTTTCTCGGTTGTTTCACCGTCTTCATTTGAGAATGTTAAAGAAAAGGTGAGTACAGTTTGCTCATCAGCAGAAGGATCTTGGGTTGCTTAACTTGTGTACCGGTAAATGTACGCAGCCTTCATGCACAGTAGTAGGAGGATCATAAGTTCATAATAAAGTTTAAGGTGCGTTGTTTCACTAATAATAATTAGCACCTTTGTGTGTGCATACTGGTAGAAATACTGACCGATTCAAGTAGTAGTTTTTAAAAATATCAGGATCCGCTGTATTGTTTTAAAAATATCAAATTTCGTAAACTGCTATAGATTATAGCCAGATAGCAAATGCATATTCATTTCTTGTTGCACCGTTAAAACACCCTTTTGTATTTAAGATGATCTTTGGCCCAAGCGCCTCATTCACCATGTTACCAGGTTTAACTTCCATTGCATTGTCACTCAGGAAAAAGCCTCCTGGTCTGATTTGTCAAATTAGCACATGCGTTTGTTTTGCGTCACCGCCGGTTTGTTCATACTGGGCGGGTTTGCTCGTCAGCGAATGTCGGCGTCTCACTCTGTTGCTGCTTCTGTTACGAAAGCAGGAAACGGCAAGATCCTTTCGTTACAGGTCGTGGTTTAAGAAGTGTTAAGTGAGAGGGTACTTTGAAACGCAAACGTGACCTCGTTGACACAAGCGTTGTTGTTCTGTTAACAAAACATTCATGTTTAGGAAGATGATTGATTAATTCATTCGTGCAACGTCGTTGACAGTGTTTCTTGAGTTATTTCAGAAGTGGCCGGCTAACTGTTGATCTTGTGTTGTTATTAGTGGCTCTCTAATCGTAGGAAGGTCTGATCATAGTGATTACAAACTTGTTTTTGTGAGCAACTGGGTAATATGCATGAGAAACTAAGTTATGTACACACGTATAACTATACACATTTATACTTCCTGTACGCTTGTTTTCTTTGCCCGCCCCTATCATCTCATCGAACGGAATCCTTTCCCCTTAAGCAACAAGATCATTTTATTCCATTACCAAAATGGACTTCAAAATTGTATTGAATAACATGTAGCTTTAATTTGAATTGAGTGTCTAGGCCTTTGGTAATGAATGGTTTTGCTTTTTTTTTTCCTTCCAGTGGGTACCTGAAATAACCCACCACTGTCCCAAGACCCCGTTCCTGTTGGTAGGCACTCAGATCGATCTGCGTGATGACCCCTCCACAGTCGAGAAGCTAGCCAAGAACAAACAGAAGCCGATCACCCCGGAGACGGCAGAAAAACTCGCCCGTGACCTGAAGGCTGTCAAATATGTCGAGTGCTCGGCCCTAACGCAGGTAAGAGTTTCCTTTTTAATGACACTCAAAGCTGGTGCAGCAAGCATGTGTGGAGATATTTCTTTCCTAAAAGGGAAAGAAATACTTGGCCTTGACTTTTGCTAACAACATTCGGCTAAAACCTCCATCTAACTCTGTGTCGTGTGCCTGTCTTTGTCCCTTCTCTTCCTCTTTCTGTAGCGGGGACTGAAGAACGTATTTGATGAGGCTATCTTAGCCGCTTTAGAGCCCCCTGAAACTCAAAGAAAGAGAAAATGCTGTTTGTTCTGATCTCTCCTTGCATCTTGCATCGCCTCTGTTGTTACCTGCTTACTCATTGTGAAGACACGTCTGTCACTGGAATAACCACAATGCTCTTTTCAACTTAAACCCTAACCCCTGCCCGTTAACACTTCTCCTTATTTTCAAGTGTGCTTTCTTTTCATCTCGGCCTCATCACAATTATCCACACTGCCTGATATGACAAGTGGTCAATCTTTAATTCTACTCTGCGGTTGGCAAATTGTGTACAAGTCTGCGTGTACATGACTAAATATGCTTTTAAAATTGACACCGTTATCTCAGTATCGAGCAGTTCAGCATCGGTTGTACCTTAAAAGGACACATTCTGTCTTGGACAGAGGTAAAGTTTTTTTTTTCTACTCCGGCATCAAAGTTTTCCATCTGCTTTTGTCCTCGCTCATACAACTTGATCATGAGTCTTGTAAACCGTTATTTGAATAAAGGAACATTTTGACCGCCCTGCTCCATTTCTACTCCGCCTTCTTTTTGCAAGTAGTTCCCTGCAGATGTTAGTTTTGTATTTGGAACACAGCCCTGTTTTGAATATTAATGTTTTGTTTTCCACAGAAAGGATTAAAGAATGTGTTTGATGAGGCAATACTGGCTGCCCTGGAGCCTCCTGAACCTAAGAAAAGGCGTAAATGTGTTCTCCTCTAAGTGTCGTTGCAGCCTTCTCCGCATCAGCTTCCAAATCTAGGTTAACAGTTCTGAAGAGGTTTGCCACACAAGCACGTTGCAACACGAGTTGAGGTTTCATGAAATATTTGCCTTCTAACTTAACCTGAATACATATTCAATGTGTTGAATATTATTTCAAGAGTGAGTAGCATTTGATAGTTGGATGGCACTGGAGTGGGGGTTTCATGATGTGAGCACTGACTCGTTATGGAATGTTTTCTGCTTGACCACGTCTCCAGTCCGTTTTGTTAGCGTATCGAGTGTTATTCTGAAAGGACAGACCATGAGGTGGTATTTAAATAGAAATTGCTCTTTCATAAAACAAGCCGATGATGGATTAGCGAGAGGCTAAAATGATAGCTTGGTGTGTCCTACATTTGTGCTTCTTTATTTACCTCTACTGTATGTTCGACCTTGGTGCGCAGAGATGCTATTAGCTCTCGCTCCCATCAGTCTACCAAGTGACATAAATCGAAACTGTTGTTTTCTAGACATTCAATAAAATTCCCATTTTTTAATAGCCCTGTCAGCATAGCCCCCATGTGGATTACAAAGATATCTGCGGGAGCATAGATTTTCAAGGTTGAGCTCCATTGTTCTAGTTTGCCAAATCCAGGCCTGATAAATTGACACCCGTCAGGGTAGAGTTCCAAAGAAGTAGGAAGCCTGAGTTTTAAATGTTATCGTTTCATTAAAGAGCTGCAACAGCTGAACGTTGCCGGTGTTTCTTATAACCCCAGGCTAATAAACCATTTTTAGAGCGAACACACTGGCTGTTCGACTGCGGCGTGACTCAGACAGCAGCACATTGAGACATTTCTTGAATAAGGCTTCCTCTGAGATCCCAGGAGTGTTTTTCTTTTTTTGCTTGACCAGACTAGCACTAATTTGGATTATTGTATTTTACTATATCCATTCCTAGTTGTCGAGCTTGAATTTGTAAATATATTGAGAATAACTCATAATTTATTGAATGGATACGATGTGTGGCATCGCTGACAACAAGATTTGGAGCTGAGCTGACACTGAAACCAGATTAACCATGAAAATGTTGAGGACAAGTTGCTTTCTCTGGCTTGAGTTCCATTTGAATTGACAATGTTGTACTGTATCTTGCTTCACAATAAACCAGTATTATGAATAAACCTAACCTCAAATCCCACAGAGTCTGACTTGATGGTTATTTATTAATTAGTCCCTGAACGTCTAGGAATTTCCAACAGATGAGGAGAAACAAACAAGTTAAAATGACATGGATTCAACACAACTTACATTTTACAGAGAAGTGCAAAGGAAACAATCCATCTTTGGTACTTGTGACCTTCATCTCTATGAAGTGAAATATAAATGTTTGAGTTTCAAAATGTCTGTGCAAATTTACACAGTTCAGATATTTTCTTTTGAACCTTTCCATTTGTATCGGGAGAAATGTGATTAATCTTCAGCAGAGCGTACCTTTATTAGCTCGTAACCTTTACAACACTGGGATGTGCTGCGCCACGAATATCATTTCAAGGTGCGACATTGGAAGGGCTTTAAAAGCTACATCCAGGAAAGTGCGCATGAAATATTCATAGGGCGTCTTTATTCCCCCCCCACCCCCCACCCAAAAGAAGAGGTAACATAGAAAGTGACTGCAGATACACAAGGCAAATAACACTCGGTACAACTTGTAATAAAGCAGGAAGCTACGTGTCCACAGCCGGACATACTTCGACGCAGCTGTCGGTGACACGAATTCCGTACCACCCCGCCCAAAACTGCGTGTCTTTGCCGCCGTGCGTGAATCGGACGTATCTGACCCCGGGCCCGTAGTTCTGGAAGGCGTGGGTCATCTGAAAAAGAACATGCCAGCTGTCATCACAAGCTCACGGAGTGAAACCGCTCGATGCTTCGCTCATACCTGGTTCCATTTCTGATCGTTCCACTGCTCGAAGGAAACCGTTTCTGGAGCAAACGTCTTGACGGGCTTCTTCTTTTGAGTCAGCAGTTCTACGTGGATCTCGTATTCAGAGCCGCAATCATAGCGTGGGGCGTACCTAATGCGACAAATGCATTTCCAATAAGCGTTTATTTCTTTTACTTGTCCTTCAATAGTTAAATCGTCTTTTATTAATCCTCATTCGGCAAGAAACGACAGATTAAAACATGTTCTGTGCTGCTACTATGAAAACAGGAAGGGCGTGTCCCGACGCTGAATGGATTTCACTCTGGATTCTCACACCACGCATTAGAAGGTCCGCTTGGGAGCTACCGAGAGTTGCGTTTTCTATTTGCTTCTCACCAATCAGATATTCTGATGTCCGGCTGGAAGTGATCCATGAACAGTGGGCTGTAACCCTCGGCTGCCAAATCAATAAGCTGTGACTTCTTGCACATTCTGCAGAAAACAGAAGAGGCTTTTAGTCCCCGTGTTGTAGAGATGCTGGCTTCTCAAGCCATTGTCCTCCGCCTCCCGGACTGCCGCTGGCTAATACTCACTGGTAAGAAGTCACGAAGTTGTTCTGGACTGCCTCATTGGGATGTGGCACCATCAACCCTTCTATTCTCCAGTTATCGCCACCTCTCTCGATGATCTGCCAGTTCTTCATTTTATCTAGAAAAGCAAAAGGGCGTCAGTGACAAACGACTTGCCAGTGGTAGCTTGTCCTTCAGCAGGAAGACGCTTCTTACGCTCGCCGCTTGGATTCTTGAGAAGATTTCTTCTCTTCTTGCACAAGAAGTAAAACAACCTCCAGTCGTCGGGCATTTTGGAGGCGTCGCGGAGGCGATATCTTTCCCTTCTGCATCTCTCCCGCCACAGGGACTCGCTGTCGGATACTTCTTTCCACCGATGGCAAACTAACCGACAAATATGAACCACCTGGATGGGGGGGAGGTTCAGGAAAATCTCCTCCAGGATCTCCAGCGGAAAGGGGAAGAACTGAAAACAGGGAGGACACAGAGACCGTTCCACGCAGAGTCATTCAACAAACATTGCATATTAGCTTCATGGTATTTTAACAGCTTCTGATTGGTGGGGCTAATGCAGGGATGGAATAGCATTTAGAAAGCATCAGCAGACGCATCAGTCAGCCTTTTATTGACATTTTCAGGCATTGACTTTGTATCAGTGACCATAATCAATGTAAACCGCGTCAGCAGCTTTGTGCCCCACTATTATGATAATTAAAAAGTTGAAGACACAAACATTGAACATTGCAGACCTCCGCCAAGCAGCTCATTCCCCGACTAATTGGATTTACACCGACCCCTTTATGACTCTGATTTTTGGTGAGTGAATGGAATGTATATTTTCCAAAAAAACAAAAAAAAGTTTTTTGTGACAAAGTCTCCATTATAAGGAAAAGGGAAAATCCAGATTTTGTTTTGTATCCAGACTGATATCCGGACTGCTCTCAAAATGTAATGGAATTTAAATCAGACCAAGATCTTCAGATTTACATTTTTCCATCAAGATCCATCCAGCAGTTTTCCCGTAATCCTGCTAAACATAACCTCCTTCGTTGGAGGTAACAAATCCGATGACATGCTCCGATGCGGATGTGACTCGGCTATAAAATGGATGCTCATCTGGATTCAATCTGGATTAAATTCAGTGTAAAGATAGGAGGTTCCCCACCCGACATGATTGTGTCAAATTGGTAACATTCCCAACACTTTATGAAATTTTCATCAAGATCCGTCTGTAACATTTTGAGTTATGTTGCTAAGAGACGAGACAGACGGGCAATAAAAGGACGATTAAAATCCCAATTGAAATGTTTCCCCCAAGTGGATCCTCAAGAAGTCTAAAAAAACTTAATCCCAGTTGGACAATCAGAGATGACGGAACTCCTGACGCGGGATACTTACGTCATCCTCCGGTTCTGAAGCGACGCCGGGCTGAGAGGCGGAGTCGCGGCTCTGAGCTGCACCCATAGTTTCAGCGCTCCTTTTCATGCTCGGGCTCAGAAACCCAGGCTGGAGACGGTTTCACCCCCAAAAACACGCCGTTATCGCCAAACACACCGAATACACCGAACACAAGCTCCTCTCGGCGTTATGACGTAACTTTAAAGCTGCAATATGACGTGCGCGGCCTCTTCCGATTACTCTCAACAACCCGGAAGTGCGGCTCTACGGGAAAACAAATGACACAGGAAGTAGCTGCGACGTTACGTTTCACAACGCAGCCGCCGACTCCTTGTGACTCCGGTCCCTTTCGGGTTCCGTCCGAGGTGCCGGTGGAACGACCGGGTGCGCTCCAGATCGCCTCCGGGCGAAGATCGACGCTGCGTAAATACGCGCATGCGCATTGGGCCCCGCTTCCCGTTACTTGAATTTATTACCTGATCTCCTCTCCGTGATTAATTCCAGTCTTTCTCATGTGAGGCTTTCAGTCAGTCCACTGCTTTGCTTTTATAGCACACTAACTGGTCATTTGAGAAAAGTCTTCCTCTATTCTTACATTTACATAATTATGTCGGGAAGGTTTTTTTGTGATAATTCTGTGTCCGAGGTTTGTTCATGTTTGACAGATTTTTCTGATCGGTCTGGAGTCTGAAAAATAACCTGGAAAAAAATGCCTTTAACATGCTAATCCCAAATAACCATTCTGCTGTTTTGCTCGTCATTGTTTTTTATCATCGCTGATTGAACATAGAATAAAAGAATAATAATTAAATGGAATCTATCCATTTTAATCATCTGAATTTAACTTGCCCAAGTAAAACTCTCTCTGTCTCACACACACACACACACACACAGGTCGATCCCAAATGCAAAATTCACACATTTTCATTGACGATTTAAAAAAACTAGAGAAAACACTTCCCGAGGTTTGCAAAGAAAATACAAAATACTTTTCAAAAAGTACCAAAGTGGTTAAGCAACAGGAGAGGTGCTAATTTTAATAATTAGATGGCAAATACACAGAGGTGCATTCATGTCTCCAGTCACAGGCACTGCAGATTGTGGACAGAACATTAGAATTTCAAGCAGGCCACAACTCCGTCCGCGGACGCCGAAGCACCGTCAGTCCAGTCTGCGATGCCGTTATTCCGCTCTGCGCATTTCAATGAGTATAAAGACTAATGGTAATTGCATGATTTCTGAGTGACAAACAAATTCCAGGTCGCATCTTGAAAAAAGTTTATCCGTCTTGTGTCGAATGATTTAGAGGTGAAGGAAATCCTTTTTGGCCGGTGGAGGAGCTCTTATGTGTCCGCGTCAATCCTGTGAGCTGCACAGAGGAAACGAAGAAAGGAAAGAAACAAACAATCTTTGCATCAAAAGGAATCGAGAAAAAGGTCCAGTGTTAATGCGAACAATCCCTGCAGCCGGTAACGGAGATACACAGGGAGGTCAGGCAGTTAAAACGACACTGAAGCAGCTAGAAGCACACAAAAACATGCATATTTAATGGGGCCTACATTGCTTTGGTATCCTGAGTGGTTGTGTGTCTCCTGACAGAACTTGATGCATGACTCCACGGAACTGATACAGCACCTTCAGGCTCTTCTCCTCCCCCACGCAGGGGTCGTAGAAGCCAGGGAGTCCTGACTGGAAGGACAACATGAGGTCACGCACCCGAGGCAGGATGAACCGGCACACAATCAAGTTGAGGACATCCTTTTCTAACACACACACATGTGTGTGTGTGTGTGTGTGTGGTATTTTTTCCACAGTAAGAACTATGAGAACGCAGCTGAAAATTCGACTTCATGATCCCGATTCTTCGGGTTTGGAAACGATGTTCTTACCTTTGTGGCTTCTGTGAGAATGAGCTTCGAGTCTTTCACCAGGCACTGCAGCGGCACGGACACGTCGATGACCTTTGCCCTCTCGTGTCTCCTGCTGGTGTCTGTCACAAACTTTCCGTACCAGGCGTTGAGGATGATGAGACCTGGTTTTGACGAGGAAGCACAAAGGCGTGAAAATTGAAGGCGTTAATTCAATGTCTTTTCAAAATGGAGGCACCAGAAACTGATTTGGAGAGCCGATTTCAGAAGTCCACCGGAACTTTGAATTAGATGTCTTTCAAAGTTCAATGCGAAAAACCAAACTTTAACAAATATTGAGGCGTGTTTGTGAAAATCATCTGCAAGAAAATAAAGAGGCATCACAATTCTTTTTCATTGCAAGCTGCATAAACAGTATACAATCCATTTCATCAAGGGCAAGGCCCATTAAACAAAGAAGAGAAGCTGTGTAAAGCACACACACACACACACACACAAAATTAACTTTTACCTCACAAGTCTGGGGACGTCTGCAGATACTAAAATTAAAACAGCCTCTGCAGTGGCAGAAGTCATGAGCCAATTATCACTCGACAAACTCCCCCCGGTGACAACGATGCCGTCTATCGAGAGCTTTTTGCTGCTGCGCTTATCAAGAAAGCGACAATTATCACTTCTCAATAGAGAATTTTAAAAATCCCCTGAACTCCACTACCCCTTCGAGGGCCGTTTCCTGAAAAGCACACTGGTTTTGGTTCCAGCAGACACTGAATCCGAAAATAATTCACCTTCGTCCCTCACAACAGTTTCACCGCGTCCTTAAAACGAGAGGCACAGGGAGACGGCGAATCCTCTCGGCCGCCGTAAAACTGAATATGAGCAATGTTGTAAAATGTAAAAGATGCATTTGAAATGATTCCTGCTTTAACTGCGTGTTCAAACACACACTTTACATCACGAGGTGCATCACACAAACGAGGCTGATACAGCAAAACGCTACCTCTCCATATGGTGATGATTATTTATTTATGTCACTAATCTTACCCATTCGGGACTCCTCAGCCTCAATAATCCTTCGCACCGACTCCTGCATGAGCAAGACCTTTAGAGATGAAGAAACCGTACACAGAGAATGTAAAGCCTTCACATCATGGGATCAAACTCATGAATCTCATTGATATTTTGCGTTTGATCTAATCCTATCGCAGCCCTGTCGTCCGAGTTGTGATATTTTCCTGGACCTCTTTACCTGACTCTGAACCGCCGCATAGGATTTGCAAGGATTTCCAAACACTCACCGCGGCTTCGGCTTCCTGCTTCTTCTTTGAGATGTTGGAGGCCGAGCTCTCTCGCCGCTTCTCCAGCTCTCTGTGAGGAATGGAGAAATCACATTTAGTCTAACAACAATCTGACCATGTTGTGCCTCCACTAATAATATTTCAATTCAAAGTGCGCTCTTCTTACTGTTCCTTCTGAGCCTGCAAGTAGGGCCGGATAACAAGCTTCTGCATGACGAGGTAGAAAACCAGCGGTCCAACTGTGGCATAAAATACAGCGCTCGGCAGGAGTTGGTCAGTCAGGTGAATGGGAAAGAAATATGTCTGGCTGGCTCTGTTTAGTCTGCAAATAGAAAAATGACTCCATTACTGTCCGCTGAATGAGTTTCTGAGTAACGCGGCGCAACGTGACACACTGTGCCGTACTAAAAGTAAGACGGGATAGTGGAATGTATTCGGCAGATGTTAGAACTTACCGCGTGGGAGCTTTATTTGTATGAAATGTGTCGTAAAAGCTAAATTAATCAAAACCCAAAACCCCCAGGAGGAACTGGCATCATGTTGGTGCCAACACCGAGCCCTCATATTCACACCCCAGGGCAGAAACGACTGGTTGAAGACGTGATTGATGGGTTGATATGATGTCACGTGATTCCCGTGGGGTCTGGCTGCGTTGTCCTGGTGAGGAGAACCCCGTGGAGCCTAACGCTGAACAGAAAACTGGGGCAGAGCTGCACTTACTTGATCTTGAGGGAGACTCCGTGGGGGACTCCCACGCTGACGGTGGCCCCCAGGACGCTGTGCCGACTGATCTTCCTCTCAGCGCCGTACTCCACCACGGTCCCAAAGAAACCCGCCCTGCAACATGAAGACGATGTCACTTCCTCTGTCAGCTGTTGCCTAAGTGAAATCTGACTGATGCTGAATAAGTTCTTTGAACAACAAACTTTATTGAGCCCTTGATCTTTGTCTGGTCGTCATCTTGGAACTTGTACTGGTAGCTCATCATCGCAAAGGTATGAGGCATGCCCAGCTGCAGAGGGAAAAGATATAAATGATGAAAAGAAACTGGTGATTTGCTTTACTTATGAACTCATGTCTGGCTTCTGACCTGCATTGCAAACGCAAAGTGGCTGCTCTTGGTGTCCCTGACTATGCTGGTGTTCATAGAGGACTGGATCCCCCAGCGCCACTGCAGATAACCCATCGTGTTCTTGTCCAGGTGACGCGCCAGCACCGTCGTAAACCCAGGTCGAATACCTCGGGACGAGAACTGGAACTCACACTGAGCCGTCACATAGCTGAATGAAAATGGAAAACAAGCAAACATTAATGTAAATCCTCACGCTGCAGGACAAATTCAGAGCGGTGCTCATTCCCGTAAATACCAACGAGGCGTCAAGTTTCGGAATATCTTCATCCCAAATAGAGGTCCGTGGGCGTCCCCAGCACCGAGCTCTACCTGCAGACACACAGATAACGCTTCACTTCTTAAACTGTGGCTGCGTGTGGCGTCGCACAGGGACGCGCTGTTTCTGTTTCTGTTGACGTCGAGCCAGACGGAAGCAGAATAATAGTCGCTGGCCATTTATAGAATCGCGTGTGTGTGTGTGTGTGTGGTGTCCAGTGAGATTGCGTCATACCTCTCCCCACCCCTGAGCCGAGGTCACTCTTCTCAAGACCAAGTTAACCGTGCCGCTTCCATTTCCATTATGGGTTGACAAGGAGCCAGACAAAATGGCCGTGTCTCTGGTGGTAAGAGGGGCCTGCAGTGGAACACAAGATACACACAAAGACACATGACAGTTGGCTCCAGTATGTTTTTGTATGTAAATATTTCAACCCAGAGCACATGAAGCTACTTTTAAAAAAAAACGTGTCCGATCCGGCGGCGTTCGTCACCTCTACGGATTGCGAAATGTGCATCTTGTTGATTTCCACATTTGGGACGGAACTCTCGACCTCGTCCTCATAGTCGTCCTCATACCGGTCGAAGAGGTCCGTGGCATCGATACCCACACTAATCACTCCCTGCAAGTAACAGATGTGCTAATTATCCATGCATATGATGCCTAATTATTCCATAACGTGCGGCTCGCTATCGTCCCGTGAACACACCTTTGGATTGGTCCTCTGCTGAAGCCTCCTTTCCTCTCGTTCTTTCTCAAGACGCTCATACTCCTCTCGAATCTCTGTTGGGGTTCTTCTTCGTTCCACCACCTGGAGTCAGGAGATACGCCCAGAATTAAAGCCAAACTGTGGATTAGCTACTTTACAGGTTGCAGGCTTCCTTCATGCAAAAAACATGCAAAGTGTTTTTCACAAAACTCTGCAATCATGTAATAGTATATACAGCAGAGAGCGACTTGTATGCCAGACATTCTCCATTGTAGTTTAAAAATCAACAAAGTCAAACAATCAAAATGTAAACATTTGCTGAAAGCTGAAATTTCAGATTCTGTTTTTCCCCACAAAACGTCCTGGCTGTGAATAAATCATAAATAAACTCTTTATATTTAAGAAACCCAAAAACAAATGTTCCTGCCAAAGTAGCTGGGATCAATTCATTCAGTGATAAGATACCAATAACAGAACCGTTGAAGTGATCCAGACACAAAGAGAGATCTTCATTTGATACTCGTTTTGTTTTTCTTTTGCACTTGGAATGCCAAATCCAGCAAAAGCGTAATGAACTTACTTCCCATCCTTCAACCTCGAGCCCTCGCTTGCCATAGATATCATAGATAGCTCGAGCCTGTGGATCACGTAGAACTAGAAAGACAAGTAGAAAAGCTAGTTTACTGGCTGGTTAAATAGCAAAAGAAGTAAAAGTCAGTTGAACACGTTGTTGAAAAGGCAGAGGACTCATCATCAAAGCTTCTCTTACCTTCGTAAGCTTCGTGTACGAGGTTAAAAAGTGTTTCTGCTTGGAACTTCAGCTCAGG
This sequence comes from Brachionichthys hirsutus, assembly GCF_040956055.1. Taxonomy (NCBI): domain Eukaryota; kingdom Metazoa; phylum Chordata; class Actinopteri; order Lophiiformes; family Brachionichthyidae; genus Brachionichthys; species Brachionichthys hirsutus. Next base: position 14,095,919 of record NC_090898.1, read on the forward strand.
GTCCCTGTGCTTGTCTGGATGATACAGCATACATAATCGCCGGTATGCCGCCTTGAGCTCGTCCTGTGTCGCCTGAAACACGTAATAAATGAGACAAACATGGAAGAGAAACAAGACGCGAAGCTTCAGAGGAACTACTCGACTATTGTCAGTCACTTATCTTCCAACTCCTATTTTGCAGGGTTAGAATGACTCGTGATCAAACCGGCCCAACAGACATGTTTATTACTTTAAATTAGACTCCTGTAAATCGCTGTGAGATAAAGATTCAAGCTCGTGCAATGCAGTTTGCTTCACTGAGATAAATCACCGACATAAAAGCCACATTTTTTTTAAACTGCATGATACAGAATGACCCAAATCTATTCAATCAATTAGTATTTATTGCATACACATTTCTCTACCCGTGCTCAGAACACATGAAATGCAAAGAGCGTCTCTTAGCATCATTCCATTCAGTTTTGGAAAATGTAATTTCCACGTCAGTTTATTGTTCTCCCCCTTTAAAAATAAAAAGTATAAAGACCGAATCCCCAAGAAATCATCTTAACTGTAATCGGATCAAGGGTCTTATGAACGAAGCCCTGAAGTAAAGCTGTAGCATTAGCCACTTAGCGCTTTCCACAGTGAAAGAGTTAAGGACAAATCTGAACATGCATGCCATGTTGTTAAACAGTAGCTCCTTTATTGCACCAGTAATAAAAGCACGTGATCCACCACGATGATTCGACACCTGACCACACCTGCCGCTAAAGCCGGGCCACAACCTGCTGAAACAGTGAGTCCCGTAAAAAAACATGCAGCCGTCACTTCACAGGAACCGAAGTCGAGGGTCATTAACTAGCTAACCTAGCTAACGTTACATGTGATTCTACAAGTCGCCGTTACATTTGAACCAGGGCCATTTTACAGAGCTGCTTCCACAAGCACCCGCACAAACGTGCGTTCGGATCGCAACGACATGTGGTACCTCTCTCCTGACATTTAGCAGGGAATAATAATCATCATTAAGGATCTCATCATCTTCCAAGGGAGACGCCATGTTTACACCCGGTCATCTCTTCTTCGTGTGTTTTGAATCACTTTTAGACATCTCGGCGTGCTTTGTCGCCGCCTTGCGTTTGGGGAGAATGACTGCACGGTAAATGCCTTCATTGTTTCTGTGCGCCCAGACTTCTCATTTTGATGTTAAAATGTTGACATGAATTCACACTTTTAATTCATTTTTGAATGAATTGCATCAGGAAATGCGGAAGTAGGAAGACACTAATCTAAAGTAATTCCAGATTAGACAGCATTTTTCAAACTGTAAAAATTGACTTCATTCAAAATTCCCAGAATGTTGAATTCATTATTATTATTAGTAGTAGTAGTAGTATTAGTGTTATTATTTATTTATTTTTTAGCGGTAGTAGTAGTATCTGTGTATGTTGTGTGTATGTTGTTGTGATTATTGTTGTTGTTGTCTTCGTCATTATCATCGTCATCATTAGTGCCAGCCAATAAATATAAGATTTCAGAGTATGTGTATGGCCAATCTCCCCATTAGGAAGCGTTCTTCATCAGTTCGTTAGCCCGTCGTGCGTTGAGGCGCGAGCAGCGGCCGGAGGAGCTGTCCTTTCAGCACCGCCGCCCCAGCCTGCGTCTCAGCGGCCGGAGGAGCTGTCCTTTCAGCACCGCCGCCCCAACCTTCATCGACGAAGGCTCGCTGTGTCCAAGTGCTGTAGTTGACTCCAGTGGCAAAGGCGAAGTTTATTAAGCACGGAGATCCGTAATAAGATTGGGATTATGTTGCCACGGTCACGTGTACTGCTACTGAGATTTATCAGCACAGAATGCTGCACGGTGGCGTCGTTTGTTAGGGTTCCAATCCTGTCTAGGCGGAGTTTATATGTTCGCTCCGTATCTGCGTGGGTTTTCTCCGGGTTCTGCGGTTAGGGTTCGGGTTGTCTGTGTGTTGCGTGGCCCCGTGATGCGCTGGTGACGCATTCGGGGTGTAACCCCGCCTCTCGCCGATGGCAAGCTGGGATAGGATGGATGGATGGATGCCCCTGGCACACTCCCTCCCCACAGATCATGGTCTATTGTTTTAGTGTCGCTGCTTATAATTATGGCTGTCACTGTTGCCGCTGAGTACAACTCAGTCTCTCTCTCTCTCTCTCGGATCGTCTCCCACCTTATGTCAGGGTCTGCTCTGATATTTCCATCATTGTCGCCAAGCACGTGGTCATGGGTTAGGGTTAAAATGAAGAGGACTGTCTAGACCTGCTGCTTTGGAAAGAATCATGAGATAACTTTTTGATTTACCACCGCACTAATAAAAATCGACTTGAGTGGCTCGCAGGGCTTTGAAATGCGAACTGACATCATGATGCTTGATAGAAAGCGATACACGTCTCATTTATTGTTTGCTTTTAAGAGTCTATATGTACCAAGGACTGAACAGATCAAATCTCCTATAAATGCGTCTGAAATTATTTTATGAATCAATGCAATAAAATAAAAAAATATAATCAGACTTTTCCCTGTATAGAATCTGTTTAAAATAAAAACCTTAATGAAGCCATTCAGCAGCCAAGATTCAGTTCAAGGCTATCCAGGGCTGCCATTGTTTATTCAACGTTAAATAACTTCAGCGGGATGCCTAACATTTAATATCCCCAAGCCAATTCATTTCCTAATTACCCCTGTTCACAAAAAGCATCATCGTGCCAGACCTTCATCGCCTCTGAGCTGTTTTAAATTCACTATAAAAACCGCGTCAAGGTGAAAAGAGATGCGCGTTTCATCCATCCCGGAGTCTCTGCGTCAGTCACCGCCTCGCAACCAATGATAAGTTCCTCCTCGGCCGGACACACTCGCCGCCTGCTCCGCCAGTCCCCTCCTCGTGCTGTCCTAGCCGTGCACGCGCGTGGTACCCACGGTCGTGAGGAGGAGGAGGATGTTGCGCGTGAAGGGGAAATGGCTGCCGAAAACAAGCCGGAAGGTAAGAGATATATAATAATGGGATTAATTTATAAATGTTGACCTCCGCGTGGGGTTAGAACAGTTGTAACTATAGTGTGGGGATGGCGCGCCGGGGGGGGGGACGAGGGGGGGGGGGACGCGTGGAGACATTTTCACCGGAGAGCGGCTCTAATATTTTTCTCTCCTCCGGAATCGGCAGCTAAAACGTGGAGACATCACCTAGCACGGCTAGTATTAGCTTGCCTTGTAGCCAGCCGGCTCCTATTCCCATCCTAAGCCCACGTTCAGAGCGCGCCACGGGGGTAAATACTCCGCGTGGATCAAGGAGTGCGCTCGCTTTTATTTTACGCAGCGTTCTCGCCGAATGACGAGCGACTCAAGTTGTTAAGAACAAGGCGAAGTGAACGACAACATGTCATCGGCATCTTCCAACTTCTTCCCGTATCGCTCCGCTTTAAAAGAAGAAGAAGAAGCGGCGTGGTTGTGTCGGTTCGTCCGCCAGTTGCGGCTCTTTCCGGCCGCCGCCGCCGCCGCCGCTCCCCCGTTCCGGCGCCGCTCTCCTTCCACGCATCCCTAGTTTTCTTTATTTTCGGGCTTTTGCTTTGCCCCCCCCCCCCCCCCCTCTCGCGCTCGAAGCGCGATGATTTTTCTCCGAACGGTCATGAAGTGAAGCGTCCTCCGAATGGCACATCTTTTTTTTTTGCGCGTCGCTTTGCCTCTGTTTTGGGCTTTGAGGCACTTGGATACAAACGTTGCCATGTCCGCTCGACTCGCACTTGACATGAAAATGCCATCACACTCTCGAGGAGACGGAGACGGAGACGGGGGGGCAGGAGCAGCCTGCGCCTTAAACTACTTTACGCACCAAATCATGACTTTTCTCCCATAGCTTAAAAACGAAACGCGCGACGCTTCACCTATTTCCTCTTTAGTGGGTCATTTTCACAGCTAAATATAAACTCCAGACGTGGTTCTCAGTCGGTCGAGTTTAGATTTTTTATTTTTAGGTGCGTAATTAAAAATGGCACAGTGTAAGATGTGCGTAAAATCCTAAAGGGACTCGCTTTTCTAAACAGATGGTGTTTGTTTTGTTTTTTTAAACTGGTATTTGAACCAGTCTGGAAGGAGTTGCGTATTTTTCTTTTTAGTCTGTGTCACATCTGACAAGGATGAAATTCTGAACCCCCCCCCCCCAAAAAAAATAATAATTTCATTGACTCACATTCGTGCGCATGCCCAATCAAATCATCTTTAACGCTTTGAAATGTATAACTTTCGTTATTACAGCAGAATGATTGGTTATTAATCCCCCCCACCCCCCCGCAAAAACAACAACAACGTGTTATTCCTTATTTGTATTGATTTGTATTGATCCTGAGGGGGTGGAGCAGAGGAGTCACGCTGGATAAATGATATTTCGACATGAATCGTTGGGTCCTGCTGGTTTCCACGCTGTTCAGATCACACTATTGCAGCCTCGCAAATTTGAATATTTTTTTGTTAAGGTTTTAGTGCCAAAGGCTTCAAACAGGAATTTATTTTATTTTTTTAAATGTAGGACTGCTTAAATATTTCAAACGGGTGTAAACAAATCGCCTCTGTCCATGTGGGGGGGATTCACTTGTTTGGATGTCAGTGTGCCAACCACAAACCGGAGTCCCACCAGGGGGTGCTATTGAGCCACAGAAGCCTGCTGACTATATAGGGATCTGTCTGTGGCAATGACACACACAAAAAAGAAGACATCTGGTTTTATGATCGTAATGACTTCACCGTGTTGTACGGTCCTCCTCATGCATTCATCGGGAGATGATCTCAACAAACAGGGTCCCGTTGTTAACCTCTAAACGCAGGCGGCTCTCTCTGAAAACCCTGACTTGAAAGTCCCCTTGCTGAGCAGGTTAAGTTATTTTCAGTGCTCCTGTGAGGCCGGTCAGTGGAAAAAAGGAGGAGGAGGAGCAGTGGGAGCATTGTGAGAAAGAGAGAGACAGAGTGCTTCGTGCCTTCATGTGAATGCAATGTTGTCTCATGAAAACCTGCTGCTTAAAGCTCTTTCATAAAGCTGTCAAGGCGAATCTTGTCTTCCACGTCCAGTTTTTATTACTTTCGGCCGTCCGTTAACGTAGAACATGTTTTTTTTATGTATGTGGCTCATGCAGTCTTTATTTGACGGACGGCGGCGCAGAGCGAGCCGGACTGGGTCCCTTTGACCTTTTGTCCTTGCCGTACGTGGGCAATGTTGATCTCTTATGATGGCCCCTAACAAGTGAGGGTTAAATCTTGTGTTCAACCCAGGGGCCACGACCCAGTCTCACTCAGAGGTGTAATGTTTACATCCTGGGGTGTTTCTCTCTCCAGCCTAACTGATTGTCAAGGGCCCTTGGGGAGGTGTTTGTTCTGTACACTCTTAAAAAAAAGCATTCTGGGTCCGATACTTTAAGTACAAGACTTGAGGCTGAAAAGGTAGACTGGACATGTCTTACACTGAGACGAGCGTGGGACTAAAACCAAGAGCCATATGGATCTAGCAGAACTTATGGCCCTACAAAAACAGATGGAACGAGCTGCATCACAGACGTTTTGATTTGGAAATGGAAACACAATTTGTCCGAAGCGTCAAATAAATAGAGAGGTGCGTAAAATGAAATGTATAAATGGAATCCGGTTTGACAACTGACACAATCGGACGAGGGACGCGTCCTGCTGGCTCAGCTGCCCCGAGAGCTAAGTGGCTCTCGTTTATTTTCAAGAGGGTGCAGTTTCAAAAGTTTCAAGATGTTATCATTTCACTCAAAGCTCGGCGTGAAGCGGCAGCAAAACATCAAGTAAACACGCAGTCAGCCATTAACTTACAAAAGTGCTTGTTCAGCAATGATCTAAATATTTCTCTGCTTTAAAAAAAGAAAAAAAGAAGGATGAATTTAACCTCCTTGCGATGTCGGACGACTCCCCCCCCCCCCCCCCCCCTCTTCGGTTTTTGCATTGAATCAGGCGGTGCATCTACCCCCCCCCCCCCCTTCCTACCACCACCACAGCCTTTTAATTGAATCAGCGAGGTGTGGATGGATGGGACGCCGGTCCGGCCTGTGGTCGCTGACACATACCTCGCCTAGACCCTTACCGACTGCTTCGAACGGGCTCAACCGATTGATCGAATTGATTACCATTGGCGCAATAAGGAGCGCCACCGACCCGCTTCAAATCGGACCACTCGGTGGTTCTTATAGGTCCAAAAACAATCAGCCGATGGAAGAGCCTAACCGTTTGAAATGATAGCATCCAAAAGAACGCTGGTTATTGATCTGCCTGTCTGCTTTCTATTGTGTGTGTGTGTGTGTGTGTGAAATGTATTTCAACATGCCGTCTAGCCTCTGCTGCTATCGCTTGCATGGTGCGTCTGATTCGTTACCACAGGCTTGGCAGAATGTTCCTTTTTTTTTTGCCTCGATTTTCTCTACTTTTCTCTTTTGCCTCCCGAAGGACTGAAGAAAGTTCGTAATCCGGATCGAATGTACAGATCAGGAGTGTGTTTTGCTGGCCACGGTCCACCTAAGAGTATCAGTGATGACACAGAGACCAACAGTAAGAGTCAGTTATTAATACTGCATCGCCGCTCCGAGAGGCCACTCGCTGGCCAATCTATTATTCATTCATTCATTCATTCATTCATTTATTTACTTCTTGATTTCATCCGTCCCCATGCTCCCTCTTTCTTTTACTCCCCCCCCGCCCCCCCCCCCCCTCCCAGCACAACACAACACAACACAACACAACACACCTCCTCCGGCCGTTCTGTTGATTGAAGTGTCTGCTTTACGGGATCACGCTGTCAATAGCTGAAGTGTTGTCGTTAACTAAGAGTGATTGTTTCAGGTTGAGGGGGGGGGGGGGGGGACCTGAGCAGACCCTCAGAGGGGAAGCTTACATTTTGAGCCATTGCTTACAACACACGTACTCGCCTTCCCTCTCGCTTTGCTTCTGTTTCGTTCCTCAGCGTTTGGCTGGGCATCTGAAGACGTGTGGTTTTCTCTCTCTCTCTCTCTCTCTCTCTCTATCAAATGGATTAATCTTTGCCTCCCTCTCATTACATCTGAGCCCGATGAGAACTGTAGACGAGGGGGCAGAGAACAAAGCGGCACAGCATCACAGCCGAGGGTTTCGGGACTTGTAAAATGCAGCTTCGGTGGGAATTGCTTCAGTTCGGTGCGCGTGCGAGTCTGCGTTTAAGTGCCGCGTTCTGTCACAACAAAACAACAAATCAGTCAGAAATGTAGGCCAAAGTCTTAATTTCTTTTGAGGGTTGATTTTCTCTGTCGAAAATGTGCACTGCTTCCCCCCATTGAAAAATCCGCCCTTGGTAAAGCAGATTGTTTCTCTGCAGAAAGGAGCCCCTTCATTGTTAATAAATACACCAGCCTCTTTACTGCTGCAAGACTCTGTTGATCCAGACTAGAGACTGCGTAATTAAGTGGGCTCATGTAGTGTCATTTCTAAATAGAGACTCTGAAATTACCCCCAAACCCTCGTTAGACTCCTCACTCCATTTCTGTAAAGGGAGGGGGGGGATCTGCGACACCGAATATTTTTGCTTTTTTGGCTGTTTTGAGATATTTAATGGGAAGGGACTGCCATGAAGCGGGGATGCAAGACTGTAATGGGCGAGGACTTTTGCGTTACCCCCTCATGTGTGACAAGCTGTGACTGACAATACGTTTTTGCCAAGTCTTGCCCACCCCCTCATGTTATTGCGTGCTATTACACTATCCTTTACCCTTGTCAGACACCCAGTTTAATGCGTTCAGCCTGGAGGGGTTTCCTTCCCCCCCCTGCCTCGCCAGGACACTCTGGCGGAACCCAGGCGCTCCGACAGGCAGGTAAACCACTGATCTGAGTAATCGTTTGAGTAATTGTGGGAGTAGTTATGACACAAGAAAGAAGGGCTTTGTTTGTGTGCATGTGCAAGAGAGAGAGAGAGAGGGAGGGAGAAAGAGAGAGAGAGAGAGAGACCTCACCTCTGCTCTCCTTGAGATGGGATTTTTATGGATGGGTGCGCTTGGTGAGGCCTGAGAACACATAAAGAGTCATTTTCAGTTTGTTGCAGGCAGTTAACCGCGTGTGCATGTTTGTTGAACTTCCAGTAATGGGTCTAAGCTTTTCCTTTTTTCCTTTTGTTTTCCCACGTCTTTCACTTTTTGACAGTCTTTCCTTATTATGCCGTATCGCACCGTTTTATCAGAACAAAGCAGAGCCTCGGTGCATCAAAGGGGGGTGGGGGGTGCGAACCAATAATGCCACCGCCCTGCACATGTTGCTCATCGCATCTCATCCGGACTCCTCACTGACACTTTTTGTCCCTTCTCTAGTGTGGGGGGCGGGGGTGATTTTGGACAGCGTGTTGTGCGTATCAGGCCTAACAATCATCCGGGATGCTATCGCTGCAACCCGTCTAATGCTCCCTTTGTTGTAGGTTCATTGTAACGTAGCAACACCACAGTGAAGTTCATTGACTTGTTTTTTTTTTTTGCTGGTGGGCGGTTAGTCATTTCTCTCCATGTAAGAGTGCCATCGAACAGGCTATAGGCCAAATGATAAAAAAATAATAATTGGATTCCCAGCCCGGCACTAACACGCGGCTATTTTAAGTCTGCGTACTCCTCTGCGTCTCCCCATCACGAGCCCCCAGGCCTGTCGGGAATCCAGCCTCTGGACTGTCGGCCCGTCACTGTTATTGCTGCCAGCGACATTTGACACAGCTTCTATTGTCCTGTTGTAGCAGAGCTCAGGTCAGGATCTCCCACTCTGGTCTAATCAGCTGCTCTATTTACCAGTTGACGCCCACCGCAAGCATTCCTTGTCGATGCGATATGGAAGTGGCGATCGAGTCGAGGCCCTCCGTGCCACATTGAATGGTATTTTCATGCCTTTTTCGAGCCTTGTGAAGCGGCTAATTATTTTTTGCTTGCTTTTGTAAAATAGATATGCGTCCATCAAAGGAAATAAGTTTATTTTACATTTCTGTTTAAAATGTTAAATTAAATTGATTACCTATTAGTTGATTTATTTTTGCTCTGAAAAGGTTAAATGAGCCCGGAAGTCATGACATTTGGCTGCAAATGATTAGCGACATTAGCAAAGGTTTGGGGCTTAGCTCGATAACATTAAAGTGGCCCAATCTCAAGCCTGCAGGGGCAAATTTTCATTACTGGAAATACCATTACAAGAGCCCCCCCCCCCCCCCCTCTTCTTCTCATCCATTCTTTCTTTTTTCACGCCTCACAAACAGATTGATCACTCTGAATTGACAGCATGTCATCATTTGATCGCTGCCAGCGTCATTAGCCTGCCACACCCTTGTCTTTGGCGTGAACTTGTGTCACCGGACTGTCTCAACAGCTTTCCTCTTAAATTGCCGGTCATTTTATTTGGTGCATGTCCAACATCACACACTCCATTTATTTATAATCACGCTCTCTAATTCTCTTTTAAGGATGCTGCATGCTGAAGACACAGTTTCCAATTCCTTGCTCGAGTTGCAAGAATGATTTGAATAACGACCTTCTGTTCCTCTGGCTATGACTGCATGCGTATGAGTCTTATTCTGTGCATGAAATGTAAGGATTCATTGATAAAAAAAACAAATATTTGTTGCTTCAATCTCACAGACCTTGTTTTTCTTGAAGGGTACAACAAAGAGACTGCATCACCTGGTTGAAACAACACAGCCCATTTTATCTTTTAAATGACTCACGGTTGCCAAATGAATAAAGTTCTCATCATTTAGAAGGCAGTCGCTGCATTTGGGAAATATGCAAAACAGGCAGTTATCTCACGATGATAAAGTGACCATCATTAGGGGGTGGGTTTTGAAAGGTTTGCTATTTAAATGTGTATAATAATAGCCGCTGCTATCTCCCATTGATGACTTGTTGCTCGGCTCAGCAGCGCCGAACAGAGCGGGTTTTCCCTTTCTGCCAGCTCGAAATTTCTAACCCCAATCGATAAAGAATGTCCGATCTCAGCTCATTTGGCAAACTGGATGCGTTTTTAGGAGTTCAACTCATTTTTGATCCAACCCCCCCCCCCCCCCCCCCCCCCCGAGGATGGCCGTGTCCTCCAACCAAATGATAAGAGACATTGTCACGGGCCTAATGCAGTTTCACAGCACTTACTGGTCAGGGATGAGAACCAAATGCTTGCAGGCAGGACTGTGTGCTGTGATTCACCTCCCTCCTGTTTCAGGTGCGGCTGTAAAAGGACAGACAGTGTAATACCGGCCTCTATGTCCTGAAGCCATATTAGCCGCTGAGCCTGCGTTCCACTGTTACTTTGGATGTGCACCGCCAGCAGCGACGTGTTGAATGATCTATCGCCAAAACATTAGCTTGCAATTTCTCCACAACGTGGGCACAGATTAAAAAGAAAAACTGTCACTCCCAGAGCGCTCCGAGACAGAGACGGAAGAGAGAGGGGTTTGCGTCCGGGGCCTCGGATATTGATTACAGATTTGTTTTTGTCAGCCTTTCCAGACTCATGACCCTCGCGCTTGTCTCTGGGGGTGGGGCTACAGCAAGCTAGCGTGACAGATACCCTTAAGTCTGACCCAAGTGTTCGCTTAGCAGCGAGGATCGGTAATGATCCGGACATCGGCGCACGGAAATGCAGATTTTATTCGGCCAGTCTGACAGAGGTTGGCCCAGTGATCAAGGGGCAGATGCACACGAAGGCAACGCGAAAGCTGCAGACCTGCAGACGACGTCGATCAGAGCTCGTCTCCCCGTTTAGTCTTTTGCATGTGAGCTCGCTTATCAAGGCCGAGAATGTAATTGGCTTCGGCGTGCCAGCACAGCTCAGCACATCCGCTCCTGTAACGAGCTCTGCCATCATTCTGTTTTACACTTTAGTGTCTTAGAGCCGAATAGCGGCTTTTCTGCCTCATCCCTTTCTCTGCTAATTTACATACGGTCATTAAACTTGCTGTTAAGACGTAGAAATATATATTAAATATTACACAGGGGGCTGCCAGACATTTCTGATTAGCTTTTGGCGACAGAAAATAAATCTACATTTACATATTCAAAGCAAAAAAAAAAATGTCGCGGTTAATTTGTTGTTTGTGCACAATCCGACACTTTGATTAAGAAGCGCTTGTGCATGTTTTATTAAGCTATTCCAAACCTGATATCTCTACTCCTTCACCTGTCGGCTGTTTTCACCTGACGCACGGGCTCGCAGGCGCGCCACGGGAAGCAGAGCCGTAGTCGCAAAAGCTACATTCAGCTCGCAGGGCGCTTCTTTCACATCCTCGGAAAAGCCTGGTGGAAGGAACGTTAGTGAAGATAAATAGCAGCAGCAAGAATTAAAGCGTTCAGAGTTATGAGAGTGCAAAAATCACCGCGGCGCTTCGGCAACAGTTCTGCGGCTTCTCCTTGTGCTTTGAGAAAAAACATCCTTATATGAAAACAAAGGCCTTTTTTTTTCCTTCCAACTTAGACAAAGACTCCCAGATTAGAGAAGTCGGCAGCTAACATCTAGAAAACAAGAAGCACATCCGGAACACATGGTTTATTTAGAAGCGCCGTTTGAGACGGTTAGCCTGCCCTTCAAAGAAATCCAGGCAAAATCTTGTCAGTTTATCAGTAAAGCAAATTGGTGGCTACAAACGTGTTGCAGAGGCCGACGTGCTGCTTTCGATTGAACGGAGAAGGTCCATGAATGTGCTTACGAATCGGGATACGGCAGGGATAGCGGTTCCTGAGTCCACTAAAAAGAGCGACCCTCAAGTCGTAGCCTGCAGCTAATTAACCGAGTAACCAAGGAGTGATTCCCAAGCTGAAGCCTTGTGGCTTAATTGGCTTGCTAACATTAGATTTTTAACTTCTTTAAAACCCTAAATATGAACAGCTGACTCTATTTGGGGCTTGTCTTCATAATGCAGGAGTTTTTATTTGTGCTATTGTTCCCATATTCCGTGTGTTTAAATGTGTTCGGGCTGATTTCAGAAGCATCCAGGTGAAGTTAATGGATTCAAATAAAGCCAGTTAACACCTTGATGGCCCCCGCGGGGTTTTACACAGGTTGCTCTGTCGCTTTGGGGGGGGGTGTTGTTGTTAGCTGACAAACACAAGACTGGCATTTTAAAGTCAACATATCGCGTGTGCAGCATACTGAGCTGACTCGTGCTAAGGAGAGAGCTCGGGGGGCAGGGACAGTCGTAGAGGCAACAATCGTTACCATGAACGCGTGGCGAGGAACGACGGGGGGTATCGATGAGATCAGGGAATGATTTTTAGCTTGCTTTTGGATCTCGCAGACGTCACCCGGAAAAAAGCAGATTGCCGTCCTAATTGTCTGTTAGAAATCCTCACATACTTTTGATGCATTCCAATCTGGCTCCGTCTCAATGGTGTCAAAGGAAGTGATGAATCCTTAATAATCTGTGTTTGTATTTAATGCTTAACGAGGTCTGCCAGGTGCAAAATGCACATTTGGTGAAATGGGAGCCGTCCGAAAACAGAGATTCAGGATTTTCTGGGTGGATCATTGATCAATAATCAGTGGGAACACTGCAGACTGTTGCTAATCACAGATCAAAATGTCACTTCTGTACTTGACATAATAAAAGCATTTGGGACGTATCAATACCGCTTTTGCCACTGGAGTACTTAAATTTGAGTGTGTATACTGATACCATGGGCTGATGCAAGTACTTACAGTATTTGGAATCGCCAGCCACTGACAGTAACTATAGTAACAGCATGAGAGGAGGCGTTCCATCAAGGCACCCGGCTCAGTCTGCCGTCTTGCACAGTCCGAACACTCTGCTGTTCTGCAATTTACATTGCAAAAGAAAATGACTCGTTTGTTTGTCTGATCGGCCTTTTTAAGGACCGCTAGTCAAAGTATTTAGAATAAATTTCACCCCAAAACAACAATGGATAGCTTGCTTGTTGGGGCAAATCTACTTTTTACTGTGTGGAGGCAGTGTGATTTCTTATTTGTGATTTGGACTCCGGTATTGACAGTTGCACATAAAATAACTTCCTTTGTAGTTTGTATCTGTCAGTGTCAGCGCTTTGCTTTTTGGTTTTTTGTGTGTGTGTTAAACCAATCTGGTTGTATCTATGGACATATAAAAAGGGGATTGAGTACTGGTGATGTCATTCAGACCCAGAGTCTGCACATGATTTATCCCCATCGTGTCGAGACGGTCTCTCCACCCGGCTGCATCTTCACTGTTTCCAATAGAAATCTTTTCAGGCCCGGTGACAGGAGCTGATAGAGACCTTTCAGCTACTTCCATGCAAACCACTTAAAACCAAGCGATCGCACAGGAGCGGGCGACTCGATGAGCCACACTCATCGCGCTTCCAAATATTTGACAATATTTGGCTTCCAAAACAATCATTTTATTGGCCTGTCGTCGGTCTGGCGGGATGTCTCATCGGCCGGGCGGCGATGGAAGAGGAACACTGGATTTCTTATGCGCGGCGATTTGCCCCTAGCTGACGGATGACGTGGATGATTTTGGACGATACACCAGCTGTGTGCGCTTTGCAGCCACAGTCTATATAAGGCACAAGTTCCATCGGAGATTTGTATGCTGAGCGGTTTAGACGCAGCAACAAGAATTAGCGATCCACTTCGATCTCGATGTGTAGAAGAGCGCTGGCATCTCCTCCTGCTCTCTTTGCCTTGCCTCCCTTTGCGATTCCCATGCAGGGTGGAGCATTGCAGGAGCAGTTTAAGCATCTGCGGTGTAGACTTTTTGCTGGAAATTGTGTTTTGAAGTAAAGCCACAGGGTGTACTGACCGCCACGGCCCAGCACGGAGCTTATTTGAGGTGCGTTTCTGTTTCCAGCTTATGCATCTCCAGTGTGGACTTGTAGTGGAAAACGTGTCTCCGTGGATGCCACAGGTCATGCTGGTGCAGAGTACAATGAAAGAGGGTGATTGTTTTTAGTTTGCGCATCTTCTGTATGGTATCGTGGTGAAAGTTGTGTCTCAGTGGATTCTATAGGGGCATGCTGAGCGCCAGAGCGGGTTAAATAAATTCATTCTGGTGTTAAAGTACAAAAAGAAAGAGGAAGAGGGTGTTACTGGGAGCTGTGAGGAAAAAAAACAAACGTTACCTACTTAATGCTGCTTTGATGCATGGTGAAAGATCAAGAGACGTAAGAAATAAGGAGGAAACCGGATGGGCAGACTTCACAACCTGTCTGCAAAGCATGTGTAGGAAGACGCGCCCCACCTGAACGGAAGCATGAGGCAGCTCACGCTGAGAAAACCGGGATTTCAATGCAACTTGCAGTTTCAGCCCCCCCCCCCCCAAAAAAAAACAGCCGTGTGTGGAAGTGGAAGACACAAATTCAACCTTTACTTGGCTGCGTTTCAAAACTTCCCGCCTCCTTTTTCTCTTCCTTAACTTACTTTTCTCCCTCACCTTGGTCAAGTGCAGGAAGTCGTGGCATGTAATACGCATGCGTGAATAAAAATGGCGTATACCCACGGAAGGCAAGAATGCCACTGCTTAGCCTTTGACACTTAATATTTCCAATGGCTTCTGTACCTCCCCCACCCCCCCATTATTAGCCTTCTTCCATGTCCCCCTCCAAATGCAGCTGGTTCTGTTCACCGAAACGAGTCCAATGCAAGACTGGAGTGGTGCTGTGTCCTTGCATTTTACCCGGAGGTTATCTGAGATGACCAACTCCATCAACATGTCTTTCCCCCTGCCCACAGGCAGTGAGCTTGGGTGCAGAGATGCAGGAGGTTGTGTGGTTACTGACCAAGTCCTTGGAGGTGATCCAGCAATAGTGTAAGGGGCACCTCCGCCCTGGGTTCCTACCCTGAGGTTGCTTGTGATGTCGGTCTCAGGTGCATTTGGAAGACGTAGCTGGGTGAAGCGCTCCACTCAGAGCACACCTTTTTTTTAGTTTGTCTTTAGTTAAGGGGTGGGGGTGGGGGAGATTGAGGACCTGAACTGAGGACCTGAACTGCTGCCAGCCACCAGGGGGCGATCAAGATATTTCTGGAGGAGCTCTCCTGCCGTCCATCTTTATTTTACAGTCAATTGAAGTAGCAAGGAGCAGATGCTGTATGTGATTCTTAATTGGGCAAAGCAAATGATTACAGACACTTGAGCAGATCATATAAAACGCTCTACATGCAGAATCCCAGGTAAAGATGGAAACGGCAGATACCGCAGCTCTGCTCCGGCATTCCTTTGGGAGTGATAATGTTCTGCCTTATGCATGAGACACTAAGGCAGCTCCACCTCTGCAGAATATACTGCATTCATTCTGGCAGAATTTTCAATGGAGGTTTCTGGCTGCTGGCACTCAGTTCTTGCTGTGAAGTACAGCAAAATACATCCACTCCAATAATCAGGTGCACTACAGACTTATTCATATTGGCTTTAAATATGGTGTTTTGCTTTGGTTGAACTTTTTCTCTCCTTCCCCTCCAAGTAAACTACTGATACCCAAGGGATCCATTGACAGCCCTCATATTCAGGCATTTCTCCATGTCTCCCTTTATACTCCCTTTATACCCCCCCCCCCCCCACTAGCACCCCCAGCTACAGTTATATAAAGATGAAAGCAAGCTAAAGTGTGTCGGCGATTCACGTAGTATTTTGAATTACCTTTGAATGTATTTACCTTCGATCCACACGCATGAAAACAGATTCACGTATACATGCTGGAACATTCCCTGCGTTGTCAAACTCAGCATTCAATATTTGCAGTTTCTATTTATTTTACAAATGAACTACAGGCGCGATATGAAAATGTGATTCTCACAGTCCGTGTCAATGAGGTGCAGGAGTTCCCTCGAATTCAGTGCTAAGAAGCACATCTTTGTGTGTTTGCTGTGTTTTAGATGACACTCAGTGATGCAGTCTCTAGTACCCTTTTTGATAACCTTTTCCCACGCAGACTCTTTTGAGACATTGCCGGAGCCACTATTTGTTTTTGACCGCCATAAAAGCATTTTCAACATTTTTTAAGAGGCTTTTCCTCTTTCAATTCATTTGGAATGCAATAATGGATTGATTTTGTTTGCATTTTGAACATAGTGATAATAATGCTCTTGCTTAAAATAGCCCCGTCTGGTATTAAAACTTCAGACTCTATTGCCACAAAGGTCTACAAATAATGTAAAATGCCCCAAGACTATAGAATAATTCTCCATCCTAAGATTATAAATTATTTTATAGGAAGAAAATGGAAATCTATAGAATGGAACTAACAACTGCATTTACCTTCAAAACGGACTTATTTACTTGTCTTATATTGGCGGCTGTGAAAGTTAAATTCTATATTGGATAACTTAACTTGCGATGTAAGCATGTCCTGGTAATTGTATTTGTTTTTTTGTGAGTAATATGCAATATTGTGGTGTGCAGCGCTCACACTAATGCCGAATCCCCATGCGCTTTAAAATCACTCAAGGGTGTTGATTTTGTCTAAATAATGAATAGACACAGACTTCACAAGTTGACAGTGAAAAATTTCCCTGATGGAATGTTTTTCACAGTAAAAGAATTTAGCTGAGCACAAAATAAAAAAGTATGCAACGCGAAATTCTTAAATTAATTTCCTAATTCAGTTGGGGGAGAGGTGGTAACTATTTTACAGTCAGCGTTTTGCTGCAGAGGGACTGATAAACAGGGAGACGGTGAGTCAACAAGGAACGAAGCCTGCGCTGAATGTTCTGTTTTTTTCTCACTCCTATTGTAGATGAACATGGACATTTGAAAATATACCTGCCCAAGAAGCTGCTTGAATGTCTACCAAAATGCACCTCGCTGCCAAAAGAGAGACACCGGTGGAACACGAATGAGGTAAGGCCACGCCACACCAGTCCACCTCCTCGCAGAGGGACCGTCTAGAAGACACGCCTCTCTTTCAGACACATTTGTAAGTTTCACCTGAACTAAATGAGAGGCAGATTTGAGTCTTGCTTTTAATTTCCCTACTTCTTGTCATGCTTTAAATCCCTTAAATTCCAAGTGCAGAATCAGAATTAGCTTTTGTTAGAACCAAAGCATCACATTTAAAAAACAATTGAAGGTCTTAAAAATCAATACGTTATCTGCATGCTTCCTAACCTTGAGGATTGTTTGTTTGAAATAATCAGCATAAATATAACTTTGTCCTGATGCAATTCTTCATTTTTGAACGATGCAACCTCTGTCATAAATGAAAGTTTAATATCGTGTGCATGTCTTATTCACCAACAGCAAATAAGCTGAGGCGTATTCCTGCTGTGAATGCTATCAGTGTCTTACATCTTATATTTCCACCGTAGCGGGACAGCAAACGCACCGCTGCACTTTTTATTGGTTTAAATTGAAATCAAAAACACTTTGTTTTTGTGAAAGGATGCCAAGGATGTCCTTTGCTACAGTTTCCCTTTTGCTGCTCCTGAAAGTCAGCGAATTTAGAGTTTCATTGTGTAGCTTGTTTTTTTGTTGTTGTGTGAAATTAAAAAGTTAAACATGTCAAAACATATCTTTTTATGTGAGAATATAAGAGTCTCTTGGAAAAATAAACAGCAGAATGAATTCCTCCCTTAATCTCAGTGTCACACAATAACGGCATTTTCTAAGAGAAAAAAAAATCAATTCTAATGAAGGGTAAAAAAAACCAAATTGAAATGTCTTCACAGCTTCAAACATTCATTCATCTTCTGAACCGCTTTATCTGTAACCGGGTCACACTTGGAGCCTATCCCAGCAGTCAACAGGCGAGAGGCGGGGCACACCCTGGACAAGCCACCAGTTCATCCCAGGGCCGCACACTGATAGACAATCATTTACACACACACTAATTCACCTGATTATGGTGGCGGGAGGAAGCCAGAGAACCCGAAGAGAACCCACGCAGACACCGGGAGAACGTGGAAACTCCTCACAGAAAGCCCGCAAGTCAGAGTTGAACCTGTGACCCTCTTGCTGTGAGGCAACAGCGCTAACCACTTCGCCAGCATGCTGCCCATTGCATGAAACAATTGTGGATAATTTTCCTAACAGGCCAACACTTTAAAAAGCTTAACGAGGCTTTATTTCTTGACCAAGGACTTTCGTTTGCCAGGTATTTTAATTTTTTTTATAAGGGACTGGTTGGTAAATAATTTTCAAATCCATCCTGAATAAATGAAAAACTTCGGCACACCCTTAACCACCGTAACAAATCTTAAGAAACAGCATGCAAATGTCTGCCTTCTGTGCTTTGGATAAACTGTGGGAACATGAGTAGAAATTAAAGTAATGAAAGGTGCTTGGCTGAAGAACAGCTGGAAAACGCACCAGGGGTAATTTCCCATTCATATATGACTTATTTTTTCATATACAACTACAATGGATATTTATCTGAGACATAAATCTGTAAAAGTAGATGGTGGTTTATACACCCAGATTCTGTACATGGCATTCAACCCCCAACCCGAACCGCCATCTGTCATTTTTTCTTTTTGCTCACTTAGCCTGCTGGAGTTATGATTATTTTTTTTTTATAATCCTTGTGTATTGCTAATTGGCTGATGTTGTAACTTGTTTGCCCGGTCTGACCTGCATTGTGCTGCTAGCGGTCTAAATTAATTAACACGGTGTTGAAATTGATCTCGGAATAGCAACGTCGAAGCATTTGGTGGGGATAAACGCTGTCGGCTACAGTTGTTAGCATGTCCTGTGATTTATTATCAAATTTAATCATAAGAGACATATTTTAGGAAACGCGCCGCCTTGTATCTGGGCTGCAGATTTGTGGACATTTTGGTGAGCTGATCAGATAGTGAGAAAAATACGGCGGAAAAATAAATAAATGGCTCCGGCGGCATTTTGCTATGCATGTCAATAGTGTTCTCCGGCTTTGAAGAGAGAAAGGCAACCTTTCCTAAAATCAAGGACGTTTCTTTTATTTGCAGAACATGCAAATCAGGATAGTTGTGCGTCATTGGTGGCAGACAGGCAGGAAAGGAGGAAACAGAGAGACTCTTGCTGAGGCAGTTCTGTGACTCTTAGTAAAAGTGACGCCTCATCAATTCTGAGCATATTTCTGGCGCTAGCACAGCGTGCAGAATGCACTAATTTCCCACTTTTTACGATGAAGGAATATCAGTCGTGTAGTCGGTTACGGCTGCTAATGCTTGCTGGATAATATACATTTTGCACAGATTGGTTTTTTATGTCCTGTAACATGGACTCGTCAGCTTTTGCATTCTTGGGTTAGGTTAGGTTCAGTCGTGTCATTTATTTTTCTTCTCCACATGGTGCAGCTACGGTGGATTCCCCGATCAATCTGTCGGCCGATCGAAAGAAAATTTGAAGTTCAAGCAAATATTCACGCAAGAATAAACGGTTTGCATGTTAGCAGGATAATTCGAGCTATCGACACATCTGCATGAAACTTTTATTAGAGGTTGGCATTGGAAGGAATGGAACAGGTGATTCATCTCCGGAAGAATCACCCCAGTGGAACAGGAAATGCTGACTCCTGTGGAACAGTTGTTTTTCCCGATGCTGAAAGATGGAGACGGGTCAAAGTCCCCGGTGTTTGCTTTAATGGTGAATGTAGGAATGGGAATATTAGCCGGTGGGGAACTGGGGAATGTTTTGTGGCTTCCGAACTTTTTCAGATGAATCAACAGTAAAATAGAATAAAAAAATAGCCTTTATTTGTCTTTAAAATGAAACATAGCAAACTTGTTGTACATTTCTAGATCCCGTCTATCTCCAGGAAGGCATTCCTAGCATTCCTAAAATGACCACAAACATACTGGAAAACCTTGCGTGTATTCCTTTCGGTGAAATATCCATTAAGCGTATTGTTCCTCTCACATTAAGCTCACGTTTCGGAAATTTACATTATTTGCATCTTGTTTCAAATCCTGGATGTTTCACGGAGCGGTGCGTGATTAATTTTAATAGCGGTGGAAATGATGGCGCATAAGACTCGCTGCTTGGCAACGTTAATCTGAAAGGCGAAGGAGTGGGACCTACGGTCTCGCTGTTTAGGTAGAAATTAAGCAAGTACAGAACTCTTAATTTCCTCCCCGGGGTAGTCCCTTAAGAAGAAGTCCTTTCAGAATACATTTCAAGCATTTACGGGGAAATTACATAAACCAATCGAATCAAAATTCAAGGGAAGGCGTTGGACTTTGGAAGATTGAATCGTACTCACATCACTGAAGCATGAGCTGAGTGCGAGGAACGGATATGCTATCAGCCTTCAAATTATCAATGGGGGGTGGGGGGGGGGGGGAGAGAAGTTCCTGGCAGTGCTTGAGAATTCACAGAAAAACAAGGCATTATTGGAAGAAAGACAAGAAGGTCATTTTGTAAGGTAGTATTTCTTAATTCGGGGATTTCTGTGTGTGACCATGAGCCACTTTAAAACAAGTATGTTTGTATGCCAACATGTCCCTCAACGAAAGCTACTTTTCCCTTCGAGCTGCTCTTTCAGCCGTTGGCGTCACCACGTCTCCGAGGTGAGACGGAACGGGAAGAAATCCGTCCAGAATTCCGCTCAGGTTTGCGTCGAAGCGCCATTGTCTGCCGGGTGCTCTGGCACGATGACCTCTATTTTCCTAGACATTTCAGCTGAGATTAGAATCTCTTTAAAGAAGGACATCTCACACAGAAATGGCTTTAGGCTTATATCCCTTTCAAGATCAAACAGCTTGAGTCAGCCTGATGTTTGGCGACACTGGCACGAAGGTTGCTGGACTAAAGATGAGTCTGGGAATTGCAATTTTTGCCGTTGCTTTTCTTTTCCAAGACAGGCTTCTTGCACTTTGGTTTACTTTACTATTCTCTGATTCAGTTTGCGTTTTTGTAGGAATTAATGTGAGCTCGTCGTCCGTTGAGAGAAATTATTGATCGATCTATCTATATCTATCTATCTATCTATCTATCACTTTGGAACTTTTATTAACATTGCAGAAAGTGGAACTTCAAAATGTGTTCCTCAATATCTCGGTTGATTATTGATCAGTGTTTATGGAATTGGACACAATCATATTAGAAGCATCATCTTACAGCTGAGTCGATTCCACATCGGAACAGGTCAATGGATTTGTTACCTCCAGCAGGGAGGTTCTGTTTTTGTCTGTTAGCAGGACTATGGGAAACTGATGGATGGATCTTGTTGAAAGCAAATCTGAAGATGAGTCTTGGTCTAATTTAGAGCCCATTAAATTTTGAGAGCGATCCAGATAGACGTCTAGAGTTTTCCATTTACTTATAATGGAGGCTTTTTCAAAGGTCTTGTAAAATATGCATTCAATTTACTTACCTTAAAGGGGTCCGATATGCACCATCATGGAAAATGTATTCTGGATCGGATCCAGAATGAGGTCAGGAAAAAATATTACATTTTAACATTAAAAACCCCATTTATTGATTAAAAAAATCGGGTAAAAATACACTTCAGCTCTTATTTACTTTTACACTTCATGGTGTATAAAATCATAAATATTTATTCTTGTGTCATTATGCATGGAAATACACTCAGTGCAAGCACACACAATGACATTATATTTACACCCAATAGTGGGTCCCTGTAAACAGTCCACAAACCCACACATACATGTAGGGGCTCCTTAACATGCAGAGAGGGCATAGGGTCAAGGCGCGGTTAGGGGGGTTGAATCGGTGGCCCTCCGGTTCCCAGCCCAAGTCCGAACCGAAGCCACTGCCTTCGGTTGAGCATGGATGCCGAACCTAAAATGTTGTGACACCCCAACCTTTAATGAACGATGCGCCCCTGCGAACGCTGCTCGCTCCCACTCAGCTCAGAAATGGGCCGCTTTTGAACCGCCGCTGAACTAAAACAGACACGAGCGCTTGATCCCATGCCTCCACTGGGCTGATACACATTTAATGGCCCCGTCGTCAGGAGAAATTCTCTTTCCGCCATCAGAGGTAACACTGCGTGCCTCCTACATGCCGAATGTTATCACTCAGGACGGAACGGGAGCACCGGTAGGAGCACTTAGTGGACTCACCGGGCAGCGGATGTCATGGTCAGGGAAGCAGGCATCAGGAATAGAGCAAATAAAATCAAAGGCAAAATCCGATAAACCTGAGATGGTTAGTAATAGTTTCACCAAAAGACAAAATTCATGCCCAGGCAAAATCACCTCTATCGCTCTTATTGTGTAGAAAATGTTAATTCTATTAACTGTTGCAAGTTTTTTGATATCAGACATTAAATATTAGACTTAGAAATGATCACGCCTGCCAGATAATTTACTGTCCTGACACCGAGTCTCCGGACAAGGATGACATTTTTACCACCATGCTGTATATTGTAATAATAATTAATAATAATGCATGGTAGCCACAAAATCCACCATGTTGGAACCACTGAGTGTTTTATTGAGGTGTTTTAATGACATCACAAATGACGTTAACCCCCTCCATGCCACGGTGCCGTCTTGGATTTTGCTGATATGATTTCACACAGCAATACATTCACTGAATACAGTTATGAGGTAAGATGAATGTTCTTCTTTTTAAACAGCATTGGTTCTTTTTTTTGTACTATTTTTCCCAATCAAAACATTTTAATTAGAAAAGTCTATTCGAATGCAGCGCCACAAACATCCATCTTTATGCTTTCGTTCAGCCTAGCAGTATACGTAAAATACAAATATATTAATATCTTAGTGTGTGCATTATTTTGTTCCTTGTTTCCACTCGTGTATTTTTTTTTAGACGTGGATACGTTGGTGCAGCTCAACCTCGCTTCAGTTTTCCTTTTCGGCAAAACATTCCTGAATGTCACAAAAAGCTTATTTTTCCCATTGACCACAATTTTGTTTATGAAACTGCTGACAGAGCAAACAAGTCCAACTTAGACATATACCTTTATACAATAAAATACTTTCAATCAAGCTGAGAACTATCATAACAGTGAAAACTCTGAAGGTCGAGCAGGAAGTAGTTTACTTAATTTTATGTAAAAACAACAACAACAACTTTAATAGGAGGAAGAAGTGAAGAGAGAGATCAGCTCTTAGTGCAAGGACTTTTCAAAGCTACATTTAACCTGAATGCTTAATTTCCACCGCCACCCACTGACAGGATTCAAAGAGCTATTATGATCATATTTTTTGCCCTCAGCATGTTTTAAAATGCAAATCTGGGAAATCAAAATTTATTTCAGGCCTTTAATCCCCCGTAGCTTTTTAGCCAGTTCAGTTTTTGGATGTCAAGGTTTCTAAAGCCCGACCTTTGATTGTAGCTTAGAGCAGATGCTAATGGTTAGCATATCACCTGTTTGCATTTGCATGTTGGTAGCATTTTGCTCATGCGCTTGTGATCAGGCGCATGCATCAGCAACTTATTAGAAGATTTAAGATTAAAAAACTGGCACGGGCTATTGAAGAGCATTGTCAGAAATAATCGACAGATTAATCAATTAAGAAAAGATGTTACGGGTTCTGCTGCTTGGCTTCTCTTTAATTCCTTCTGTCGTTAATTGAGGCACATTTTTATCTCTGAAGCAGCGAGGTGCCTCCGCTACAAAACACTGCGGGCAATTATTTGCATCTATTTGGCGTGTGGCTGCGTTAAATACAGAGACATCCAGGCATATTTGGCACACCTCGTTTTAGTCTCAGCATTGTAAAATGCAGGCTTGGAGCATATCTTCTGTAAAACCCTCAACTCGATATTGTGCTTGCATTGATCCGAATGGCACCTTTCAGAGACGTCTGGCGACCCATCATTATGCCGTCAAACCTGAACTGCCAGTGTCGTTTGCACGGACAACCGAGATCTGAGGACCAAATCGAACACAAGGTCATGCTTGATTAAATGTCTCTCTTCATTTGAGCTCCTTAACATGCATGGCTTTTCTCCGGAGAGTAATTAAAATGACTTCCACCAATTCCAAATGTTTACAGAAATGCTCATTAGCTTCTCCGGGGCAATCAGTGGAAATTAAAGGCCATGTTTATTTGTTTGTTTATCTGTTTGTTGTTGTTGTTGCTGCTCCACTTACTGGTATTCCTGGTTTTGGTGCATTCAGGGCATCTTCAGGACTTTAAATGAGAATTTTCTGAATTTTGACTTTTTAGATGAGAGCCCCATGGCAAAGTGCCAGAATATTCACTTTTATTCAGCCACAACTTTATATATTATTATAAACTTTATCTTCACACTCAAACACTATTAAATGAATCTCCTTAGTTTCTTTTCTTCATCGTTTGGCTGGGGAAAAGGCCAGAAGCTGGTCGAGTTTCTTTGGATGGCTGACTTCATATTGACTTCCTGTGCGCTTGATAGCCTTGCTGATTGCTAGTGTTGTCGCTTTCTGTGGAGTGTCAATCGCGAGGCTACAAGTGTAATAGGAACCCACCGGTCTGGTCATTCAGGGGGTCCCGTGCGCTATCGGGACCCTTTGCTTCTCCCTCTGGATGTGCACGTCAAGGCAGGGGTCCTCAGTTTCCTCTGAACACACAGGTATCCTCTAAAAATTGCATGACCTCTATTCAGATACAGGTCACTCCACCTCCTGTGGGACGCCTCTAAATTGAACCCAGCTTGTGTCTTCGATTTCTTCCCAGCTCTCTCTCTCTCTCTCTCTCTTCCTCTGGTTTCTTTCCTTTGCTCTTATCTTCTGTCTCTTTCCCTTTTCCCCTCATGTGTTCACTGAGCTGCAAAACTATTCGTGTGTAGATGGAAAGATTTCTACCATTTCTCTGGAAATGCTGGGCCAGGATTTTTCCTGTGCGGAACCACTTTGTAAGTGGAGATTAACTTTATTTGGTCTAGAAAGGAAAATGAGATGTGCATTTGATGCCGGCGTCTATGCTTCAGTAAACTGCTGTATTCTTCCACACACAGCAGACAAACATTAATGGGTACCTCTGTTCGGTCAGCCAGGAGCACATTTTTTACTTTCTCTGCTGTTATCCAAGTAGCTTCCTCGATTTTGAAAATGCTTTTCATATCACGTGTTCAATTTTTAAACTTGTATTCAAACCTTGAGTTTTCCAAAACGAACACCTCTCACTTTTACAAGTCGTGTTCTCTATACAAAGCCTGCAGACCGATTTGTCAAAACAGTCAGGGATGGCTTTAAATTCCACATCCAGCTGTCACAACTAAAAACAACAATCTCTTCAGAAATTACCTTTTCCGGTGTTTGAAATAATTTCCTTTCGAAAAAGCCTGGTTTATATATATATATATATATATATAAAAAAAAGTGATTTGTTTGATTTTGTTGTATCCTCAGAGGCAATTAGCAGATATGAAATTAACAAGAACTTTCTTCTGACAAGTTAAATAGAGAGACAATTAGAGGAAATTGACCAAAATGGAAACAAAAAGAAAACCAAATTGGAGCCTGGGAGAAAAATCGCCTCCACACAGAGGAGAAAATATACAATACGAGGGAAATTTAGTACCACATTGACAAGAGACGAAGCAGATGCATTAAAAGTGATTGCAAACAAACGTAATGCCAGCTTCGCTCTTGTCAGTCGTACACTGTGGAATAAAAATATGGTTTAACATTCCGTCAGAAGGGTGCCAGGAGATTGCAGCTTACAAAAAGGCCACTGCTGCAACTCCCAAGATATGAACACACTCTCTTCTGAACCGTGCATATTACTACAGATAATGTCCTCTTCAGAATAAGAACTATACTGTTTAATGAGTGTCCTTCATGCTTTAGGAGTGCTGCCTGAAACGTAAAAAAAATAAAAATAATTCTAATTGATGTCACATCTTGGGGAAAAATAAAAAAAGAGAACGGAAGGAAGTGAGTTACTTTGCAGACACAGACCTAATACTACCTTCATATCCAAACATCCAGTCCTGTCCTGGAAATGTGTTAATTATTAAGGCACTTCTCCAATAATTAGGAGTTCTGTAGTTCATCTCAGTCAAACATCTCACATGTAGTTTTTCCAGTGTACAACAAAAGCAACCCCGTTGGATCTTTCAGACAGGATGCACCGCCCACTAACGCGCACCAACATCTGGATTTTGTCTTTGAAGAGGCTTGGTGCAATGAATTCGCTCCTCTGTCAATGGCTCTGTGGGGGGTGCAGGTATAGTTTTGTGTTCCTGCTTTGATCGGCTGCAATGGAAAACGTGACGCCCACGTAGACGAGATGTGTGTCCATCACAATTGTGTGTTGTTGCGATCGAGGCTGCTGAGGACGCACATACATCGTTCACTCGCCGTTGTGTTTTAGAGAATGAACTGCTGCAGCATGATATGATGCTGTCAACATTTTGTTTTGAATTACAAACCAGTCATTTATATACTTATATTTCATGATTTATTAATACCCAATATTTTGGCTCTGAATAAAATAAAGTAATAGAATGACAATTTTAATATTTCACCAGAGCAACAAAATTCTTTACTTTGGATTGTACTTTTTTTTTATATTTTTTAAAATCAATTAAACAATTTTTTTCCCTAAGAATCATCAAGCATCAAGAGATGTTTCCCTTTCCCCGAGGTCAGGGATCTGATGGAATATACTTTCTAAGCCCAACACATCCCCTGTAGATAGCTCTGATTGAGTACATCCATTGGAGCAAACACCATCTCGGTTGAACTCCTTCTGTCTGCAATAAAATTGTGCCTTTCCAGGGGCTGAGCTCAAGCTGAGTTCGTATATTTGGGAGTCGAACCCTGTCGGTTATGTATTTGTTGTCCATTTTTAGATGTTCAAAGTTGTTTCGCAACGCTTCATGTAGCTCAGTATTTGTTCGGCTCTGCTGCTTGTCCCATTTAGTATTTCACCAAGGTTAAACAACAGCGCCGGCTGGCAGGAGAACACCATGTATCTTTTTATTTTTACGAAGAGAATGAAAGTGAGGGAGAGAGGCTACTTTCTCCTAGTCCTTAGAGGGAAGCAGATCTTTTTTTTTTTTTTTTTACAGTAACAAAGGAGCACATTATTTCCACGCTACAAAATAAAGCACGTCAGGATGTAGCGGAGGACAGAAGATACTTCATCTGTCGCCGGATGGAGGAGGCTGCCTTGATTCAGGATGGATGTTTCATAGAAGTTCTCCGGGATATCTCTTTGACTGTTCACAAGGAGAGCCGGTGTTTGAGTAATCGCTAGAAAGCCGCATGGGTTCCTCTGATTCACGGCATCCTTCCTCCTTACCCTACTTCCCTTTTCTTTGGTCCATCACTCGCTATCTCCGTCTCTCTCTGTTGCTGTCTCTTGTTGAGTGTTGGTCTTTGATCTCCAAAGATCCTTGAGAATTTTGGAGCCAGCTAACAACAGCCGGCTGGGATTCTCTGTGGGCCCGTTTGGATCCCAGCCCATCATGCCCTTTTCTATCTGATGGACAGCTCCAGGCATGGCAGTGCCTCTGTAGCCCTGCTACATTAGGCCTTCATCTGATTAAACCCTCTCTCATTGTCAAAGGCAGGCAACTAAACTAGGGCTATCGCTGACCTTGTTTGGAAGCAGCAGGGATGGCCTTAAAGTGCAAGCAGTTTCTTGCATATATCCTTCTTATAATACCTTATAATAAATGCCCCTGAATGAACCGACGCAGGTCGCTGGGATCTCTTTTTCAGCTCTTCCCGGTTTCTGCATTTATAGAATAGAGACACTGCCTTTATTATATATATAATATATTATAATGTAATATTTGAAAACAAACCTGAGCATTTTGGCGGGTTGACATGACTGTGGATTCACAGCTGATTGGGTTTTCATTTTCTCTCATGGCTATTCTGCTCAGAAACAAGGCTGATGAACTAGCAGCACGTTTGCATCAAATCAGAGATGCTTCCTCACATAATAATAATTGAGACTTCCTTTTAGAAACTTTAATGCAGAGCAATTGTATATTATAATTCAATATAAAGTACATTTTGACTTTGATGTATTGCAGGAACCAAAACTCTAATCATTTTAAAGAATGCTTGTTTTGTGTACAATCAAATCAAAATCAAAAAGCTTAAAAAGCATATTTCTAAAATGTCTACAATATTTTGTATTTCGAAGGTTTTTTGTAAAAAAAAAAACCCAAAACAAATCTTACTTTGCAAACAATACTCTGGCATAGGTCACACTAACCTTTTAGGTTCTACAACATTTGTTTTGCAGCGAATCGCAGTATTAAAGGTTATTCCGCATATGTTTCAAAGCTGCATGTGTAGGCAACTCATCGGCGTCCCGGTCCAGCAGGACTCAGATGTCCTTTTGGTTGGATGTCCTTGAGCCCTTTGTTCATCTGGGCAGTATGTGAAGTCCTTTTTCTCTTCAAGATGTTTACACATCAATAAAAGTGACTGAATTTGAAAATAAAGCTCACAAGGATGTAATGATCCGTCCCGCAGGTCCCAGATTGAGGACTGGGGAAGTTCTTGAAACCCTTTTTCGCGTGGATAAAGTTGCAAAATAAGGACTCTCTCAGGAGGATTGTCTTCTACCAGTTGTTTAAAGTGATAGGTCATTTATTCTGCTCAACGATCCTTCCTGCTTTGAAGACACTGATGGAGCAGAAATGACTGAGTCCACATTGTGCTCATTTCTGTTCCGCTGTAGTCGCCCAAATGTCTTGAAGTTTCTTTGTACTGGTCTTCTTTATTTCCATAATGTGCAATATCTAATAAAAGTTGAGGACAAAACTGTAGTTGAACAAGAGAATTATGCTAAACTTGAAAGAAAATGGCCAGAGAAATGATGAGAGATAGCAGGTTGGCGTGTTTGCATCACTGCTCAGCTGTCTCCTTTGATTAGATTATTTGCTGGTGTATTATTCTGTCTTCTATGAATGATCTGCGCAGCTTATTTGAAAAGGGGAATATTATGTACAGTATTATGTATTTCTGTTGTGGACTTGAGGTACTGCAAAGCATAGCAACAGTACAAATTGTAGTAATTCAGGTGATTGCTACCTTTGCTACATGGAGAGAGAGACTGGAATAGCAATAAAATGTTAATCTTGCAATTAATATGAAAGACCTATTTAATATAAAAACAATCATTGGCATGATTTTTACATTAAATGCCTCCGGAGCGGTATTCCGAGAGATGCCGCTTGCTTAATCCACCATATTTCAGGACTTGTAAAGCAATGAACCTGAAACTAATTTGAATGAATGTACATTCCAGATAGCCGATGTGTCTGACACAGCGCCCCGATCCTCGTGTGCTTAGCTGTGACTTTTAGTAGCTTCTCTGGCCGGGGACATTAGTTTGAGCTGTCTTTCCCAGCCTTTTATCTTTACTCTTTGTACCCCGGGATTTACTTTGGCATAATGAAATGTTCCGGCTTTTTCGTTTGAATAAGATATGTGGATCCTAACAGTCATAACTTCATGCCGTGACGTGGAGTACAAGCCATTGTAGTCTGACCCCGCCATGCCGGTTGGTGTTGATATTTGCTGCAAGACGCCGTTTGCTCTCCTGCTTGAACCGAAACGGCTGAAGTGTCACAGCGTCTTCCCAGAGTCCATAAATACCTGTCCGCATCTCCTCCCTTTTGTCTTCCGCTCCTTGCATCCTGTCCTTTAGCAGAACCTTGAAGCACTATTCAAATTCTGCGGCGCCTTTTGAAATCTCGGTTGATGAGGTAATACGGACCCGTAGTGGGGCCGCTGTTCTTCCCCTACAGGATATTTTTCAAAGTCACGTTTATATTCTTCAAGTAGAAACGGCTAGAAATGCTTTGATGGTATCTAACAAGAAAAGTGCTTAGAAATCTGGAGGCATGAGCGCTGCAGCGTGGCTTTGTTTCACCCCCCCACCCCCACCCCATGACACGTAAACTATTAATCCATTCAAGCAGTGCTTCCCCCCCCCTGCCTACATTATACAGCAGAAAAGGACAAAAAGAAGTCTCTCCTGAGTTTTTCCACACCAATCCAATCTCATCGCACGACCCTGATGTCTGATGATAAAGGGTGTTTTTTTTTGTGTGGCTATGACTCACTTTCCCCGTCCAGCCACTCCTGTGACCTTTAAGAAGACCATCTAGATTGACTTTCCAAGTATCATGTATAGTATATGAATTGATCATAAGGGGAAGAGATACGTTCCAGTAATACTTCCACAGTGTGTGTGTGTGTGTGTGTGTTAAGTTGTGTCTCTCTTGCCATCCGTGGTGTGTTAGGGTTAGGTCAATATTATATTAGCCCTGCCATTGCATTTTCCACAGCCGCATGAATAATGTAAGATTTAGATATCCCTTCATATAAATACAGCCCATTATTGCGCCGTTTCCTTGGCAGACACACCACAGACAGTTTGTAGTTTCCTCAACAGATTGCATTAACCTTAATGTGAAGGGTCACTGAAATGGTACCCTTAAGATGTTGCCACGGGAGATAGACTCCTCCCTCAAATGAGAAAGGGAACGGATTGTGACCTTGTTGGAAACAATCAATGACCTTTATCTCACCACTGCATAATAAATCCTAGCAAAGAGTTGTTCCACGCATTCTTCTAATGTATTGAGCTGCACCGCCAACATTTATCAACTGGACTCTGTGGCTAAATTATTTAGGATTTGAGCTCAGGCCGCACTTAGTCAGTGGCACCCAGACCAAGTTTGGCCTGTCAAGTTAGATTGATGTGCTCCGCAGAAAGCGAAGAATAGTGGGGGAATGGAACTTTATTAACTCCTTCAAGTAGAGCTTCAGCATTTTCTTTTTTTTTTTGCACGATCACACATAGCAAACTAAATAAAAAATAAAGCATGCACACGCAATCCCCCATTTTATCGAAGCGGTGAAACTGCAAGGTCAGTCACTGCGGATCGACTCTGCTGCACAGACACTTCAGTTAATGAAACACCTGAGCAGCTTCTTGTTGGGAAAACTTCCGTCCGGAATCAAAGCTTGCATCTTCCGGTTTGTGATTGGTCTTTCTTATCTCTGAAGCAAACACCCTTCTCTTAGACAGACACAATTTGTCCCACCCTGCTGGAAGATAAGGAAACCCTCCGACAGCAGTTTGACTTATAATCTAAACTGTACATTTATGTTCGTCCTGTTCGCTTCTTTACCATCATATTGCCACAGGGCCTCCAGCCGAAGCCCTTGAATCAACACAAGGGCTTAAACTACTGTTGTGGGAAGAGGGAAATTGATTTGATTTCCGAGAGCAAACTGTAGATTTTTGCAACGACTGTAAGCGGAAATTGCAGCACCTGAAAGTTTGCTTCAGATCTCAAATCAGAGTCATTGAATGATAACAACACGCTCTTGTAGAAATGCTGAATTTCTTTGGGAACATGAGTCACGCTGACTCTGGTTCTCATATGTCAAAGCTTATATCAAGCAAAGCAAGGGGAAAAAGAACGTCACATGAATAATGACAAAATAATTCAGAGTTTCAGTTTCAGGTCAACAGCAAAGTTCATATTTATATTTTATCCCTTTGCTTTTTGCTCCTTGCTTGGATATTTGCGATCTGTGCTAATAAGAAACCGATGACTTTTACTAAAGCCACAGCGCATTGCTTGACTCTCCAAGAATACTAAACGAGAGTGATGGCTTCAAGCTCAATCGCAATCCAAAATAGCCCTTCAGCCAAATCATATCCCCCCCGGATGAAATATGAAATTGCTCTGATCGTCATATTGTTGCAGGATATCAGCGTTACTATAAAGGAAGCCCTGGAATCCTCATTTAAAATAGCATTGTATACCATTGAGAGCACTGGGCAATATATAATACATTGGTAAATATTGTTTATGTAAACATCATTCAGTATCGTCTAACTTATTTACTCCTTATGCTGATGATGTGAGAACCTTTCTCACTAATGAGAAGACTGCTTTCCCCTCGTCCTTCACTTTTGAAGCCGGTTCTTGTCGGAATTAAACGTCCCGCATTTGAAGTAGTGACTCCTGTTGTTCGATTATTATATTAGCACCATGGGCTAAATGGTGTTTGTGGTTGATAATGGAGAGTTTAATTGATTAATAAAGGTGTGAATTGAACAACACGGGACCTGCACGTCTTCCATGCTATGTATGGGACTGGTGGAGGATCAAGTTGGTTTCACTTTGCACAGCAAACACACATCTACGCGTTACGGGACACGCTGTGTTTCAACCCTACAGATGACAAATCATCTAATCTCATCTAATGTTGCGATACGTTTGAATAAAGTCTTCTATACAGAGCAGTCGCCCTAAATCGGATCCACCTCCACAGAATCCTTCTGCAATGCCGTTACACATCTGATGTTCTATTATTTAAAATGAAGGACGCCCTACGACAAAAAATAATAATAACAAAAATCAGCATAAACATGATACTTTCTATGCTACCTCAGCATCGTCACGCATGAGCCAATAATCACGCAGATGCTGATGGAACCTTGAGCTAGCAGTCTGTGGCAGAAGCTAACATCTGTATTAGATTAGAAAAAGAAAGAAAAAAAGCACAGACATTTTAATACAGATTGTCTTGCCGCTTGTGCAATAAGACATCAAAGAAGGGATGATAGTGTCATTGCATAATGAACTACACGAGGCTTCTGCTTCTGCTAGCGGACTCAAAAAAAAAAAACCTGTTAGCACAACATGCTATCTGGTGCCAGTTTGCTGACATGATGGCTTTTCCAGTGAGTGAGCAGAGCTGCCAGTGTAGTGTCTGGGCCGGAATGGGCTCGCGCTGTCGAAGGGAGGGGAGGATGAGGCTCTCTGCTGCTCTATAAATACCCCCGTCACGCTTATATCAAATAAGCCCTCCACACCAAAGGACTGGCGTGAGTGGGGACGGGGGGACGGGGGGGGGGGGGGGGCGGGGGGGGGGTCTGGAAAGGTCAGCGTTACGCTCAATAGCACATTCATATGAGCGGTGCTTGTGCATTGATGTTTATCTTGATGGCTGTCGCTGATAAAAAAAATAATCATTAGAATTAATTACCCAGGGAGTTGAAATGCATCCAAAGGCTGTTAAATTTATCATTACATTTATCATACTTCACATAGTACTGTGGGCGATAGTTAAATGACTCCATGGTACTCGTGTATTTATATTACGTGTTACATTTATGCTATGTTTGACATATTTCTGGGTTTTATTTATCTGATCTGATGGGCAATACAACATGGCGTCCCCATTGTTTTGTGATCTGACACAAAATCGTTTTTTATTTATTAAAATTTATGCTTTCAAAGATTTAGAGAGCATTGTCGCCGTGTTACAATACTTACTCAATTGAAAGAAACTAACTTTGGGTCGGACGTGGAAAAAGGACGAGCGTTCTGCTCGCGTCCTTGGGACCTGACAATGGAGAATAATAATTCCTTTGTCACTTCTTGGTTACGGGGACTCGAGGAAATACGGGATATTGTTGTTTTCCCTGTGAGGACAGGTAACTATCCTCCAGCCGGCCCTTAATGAGCGTTGTTAGCAGCATTGTTACGTTCTGACTTGTTTGTGCGCCAAAAAAAAACGGCCCCCTCAAGACTCCGGTGTCGGAGAACCTTCCATTTAAAAGGCAAACACACACACACGGACGCCGCCGCCGCCGCCGCAGCTGCTCGTGCCGACGATGATGAAGTTTCTGGGGAGCGAATGATAATCTTGACATTGCATCCTCCTAAGTCAGTGAGCCATGCGGTAAAGATATGGATGTGGCGTCGGCAGATTGGGAGGTAGATTTCCCATCTACACTTCCTGTGATGGCTGGCGCCTCGGGTGGAGCAGCTATGTAAATAATACATGCCCGTAGATGTGAAACATGCCCAGATAACCTTCGAGACAGGTGCGGATCAGTGGCTTCATATTAGCTGATAGGATTATGGTTAAAATCTAGAGTAACCTCTCCATAAAAAAAATCAAAAAAACACCAATTCACCAAATAGCAGGCTACAAGGGTACATAGTGTTCGGTCGATAGGGACGGGTAGAAGGCAACAATGGGCAATGGGGGGGGGGGGGGGGGGGGGTAATTGCTCTGCAATCAGATGATGGGACTGACAGAAAAAAAAAGTGAAAGTCAACAGCCTGAATTTAAAGATTTCATCTATATTCAAGCATGAATTTTTCACAAAGTCCAAGTCATGAGCTTGCTTTGTTTCCGGTCAGTAAGTCACAGAATCATTGTGATATTTGTAAGGGGTGACCTGCATATTCGGATGAAACCCCCCATCCTCTGCTGAAAGCCTGTGTTTTACAGCCAGTTACATCGGCCTCAATATGCAAATACGGCAAACTTAATCTCAGCGAGAGCCTCCAGTGTCTGGGCTCTGTGGAGAGGAGAATTCACTGAGCATATGTTGGAATCCATAAGAGAGAAAAACACATAGAGAAGAAAACTCGTTCTCTCTCTTGTCCCATCTGTCTGCAGAGGAGGGACTTTGTGCACCGAAAGCAGCCCGATGCACTCCTGCACTCGGCGCCTCGCTGTGCGACAAACGGTGTCCCTCGATTCTTTCATCTCAGCCACAATGCTCTGCTCGCAATCGCTGCAGGTTAAGTGGCGTAACGACGCTGGGGGCTTCAAGGGAGGATGCTAATAGTGGACTGGCTGAATCCATCGGATGGAATGAAATCCACCGTGAAGGAGCGTCGGGCGGCTAAGAGGCGGCGTTATTTGGCTCTGATGAACACTTAAGAGATGTTAGATGTTGAATCTGGAAGTCAGGGCCCTTGCGTCTTATTATTTGGTTGCGAGAGAGAATTGCACCTGGAGTAATAACTCATTAAACCGGAGTAATTAGCATAAACAGCTGTAACACAATGACCCCCTATTCATCAAAGATAGTGGGAACTGTGTGTTCCATAATGCCTACTCGTCTCTGTGCTCGTTTCCTCTGCCGGTAGTGCTATGCTTTTTAACACAACACGTTGCATTGTTGAATCGGCATTGCCTGAAGGTCAGGCACTGATGATGTCCATCTGTCTTTACATTCTTATCCCTCGCAGTGAGGGGTTTGTGGTCTGACCCAGAATGAGGATCCGTATGTGAAAGAGAGACGAGAGGGGAGACGAGGGGTTTTGGCGTCATTGTTAAGCCGAGCTTCGGGCTTCTCCTGA
Organism: Brachionichthys hirsutus; assembly: GCF_040956055.1. Taxonomy (NCBI): domain Eukaryota; kingdom Metazoa; phylum Chordata; class Actinopteri; order Lophiiformes; family Brachionichthyidae; genus Brachionichthys; species Brachionichthys hirsutus. The sequence continues at coordinate 14,130,888 of NC_090898.1, forward strand.
AGGACAGTTAAACCGAAAGTCCTACCAAGCTTAGAGATCGGGCTGGAAGTTAATCCGGCATCCTTCAGGCAGGTGAATCACAAGGGCTAAACATATACATAGGAAGAACTGACCAGAGGAGGAAGATTGGATAATTGAAGGCTTCTAAAAATGAGCATGTGTGCACCCGTAGGGCGCGTCAGCGCTGCTTTGTGGTATTACTTATTAATGTTATCAAGGTAAAAAAGATTGCAGTTTCATTGCTTGGCCCTTTCAACATTGTTTATTGCTACCCAGCTTGGGAATTAAAGAGAGCGCTGAACCTGGGAGCGAGACGGCACGAGCCCGAGCTCATTTCATTCAGGGAAATATGACAAAACGAGGCCTCGGCGGCCGTTCCTACCGGGAGCTATTCGAAACGCTGAAGACGGCACCTGAAATTGTAAAACTAGAGCAAAATCTCTTTATTCTTGTTCACCAAAGTATTCATCCAACAAATATTCCGCGTCACAGTTTCATTCACTGTGCTTTTGTTTGCTGAAGTTGGATCTAATGGCACACATAAATCAGCCGTCCAACTAAGACTAATGGAGCCATTCAGTAGCTGCTTCCCTGGGAACCTTCTATCAGGACAGCTGGCGCTCACAGGCGAGTTGCTCCATGTAAAGAAATGATTATAGGTCTTGTGGCCAAAAGATCTCAACCTATCCCAAACTATAAATCGGACAGAAGTCTGGCTTGCCGGCTTGGAGAGAGGCGTGACTCAAAATGAGTATCCGAATCCTAAAGTGTTCGGGGTCTGGATGTATTCCTTTAAATTCTTATCATCAGGCAGATAAAAGGAAATGAAATGGAATAAGATAAACACAAAAATAAATGTTAATAATAGCGTGATACCCTTTTTAATAATAATAATAATGACAAAAACGCTGTCAAAACGAGATTAAACATGGATTTCTTCTGTCCTAATACTAAAATCCCCAAACCTTAAATCAACTCAATCCTTGGAACGATGATGCGGACTGAATATGGATTTTCCTTTTTTTAATGAATTAAGTTGACACAGGCCTGAGAGGAAAAATAAAAAAATAAGGAAAAGGCGTAGCCTAACCCATACTTCTGAAATCGCAATATATTTATATTTGTTGAATGTTTACCTGTTATTTCTGTCCTTATTGATCAAAAGGATCAATAAGGCAGTGGAGGCCTTCGCTGACCCAGGGAGAGGGAGGATGGGTGATCTTTCTGAGGTCCACTAATCATTCGTGACGCCCCTTTGTCTCGACAAGGTGCCTCTGCCTTTGACTGTCCTGATTCCCCTCAACGGCAAAACAGCTCAAGTCCAATTGAACCCAGAAAGGGGGATTTTAAACGGAAAGATAAGGGGGGCAGATATGCCTTAATCATCATTTGCTCTTGATTAGAAAATCAATGGCCTTTGATGCCAGAGTGCATGTCTGCCTTTGGAGTTAAGAGTGTGACAATCACAATGTGGACTGGAAAATTGGCCTTTTAAGCGGCTACCTCCTCTTTGTTGTTTGGATCCCCCCCCGCCCCGCTCCCCCTACTTCAATACAGTGCAAAGTCTTCTCTATCACATAACGTCAGCCTGTCAGAGCAATTACTTTTTCTCTCAGTCCTGTGTGAAACTTTGTTAAAGAAATCCTTCCAAGCTCGGGAGGCACGGGGATTTTCTTTTTGTTTGTTTTTTTAGTCGAGATGACTTACAGAATATTTCCTTGATTTATGTAACAGATGAGAAACGTGTCACTCAATTCTCTGTGGCAGTTTTTAGATATGCCAACGCCACGCCTTTGATGCCTTTGTGGGTTTACCTGTCAAACATGTTTAAGTGTCGTGTTTTGGCATGGCTAGACTGGAGCAGTCAAAAACAAATCTTTGCACCTATGAGCTGCATAATAGTTTTACTCTATGTCGATATATATATATATATAATCAGAAATGCAAAGTAACGTTAAACCTCTGAATGTTTTATTTCACGCCCTCTGGTATTTAAAAAGGTGAGGCTTTTCTCACTTACCTTTATACTATTTCTAACTACTGCAACAACAGCTGGTGAAGAAGTAGAGGAAACATTGTGGACAGAGTCATTTCTATACCTTTGTTTAGCCTACAGTGTGTGTGACATGTACACTTCATGCTTCCTTTAGCTGTCATGGAAACCGAAGCCTGACTTCCTCTCCTATTTACATGCCGTGGATGGTGATTTTTAAACGCAGCTGTCCAGCCGTCTTTCCCCTCACTCTCCGGCCGTCTGTTATCCATCGTCTTTGTGCCATGCTGCTGTACTTGCTGGGTTTTTTTTACCAGCTCTGCACATCGATTCTGCTTTATCACCAGCGGCTCCCCTTGCAATAAGCCGGCAGGAATATGGATGAGTCTGGTTGGCAAGGGACGCACTTCTGATTAATATTCCCTGCATGAGGATATGATGAAAATTCACATTTATATGTCTTATATGATCACTGATCACTCTGTGGAGGACACTCGTAATGGTAAATGAGGGATGTTCTGTGGGATGGTGATAAATCGGGAGCTGTTTGTGGAAATACGAGTTGCATTTCCCAAAACTTGTACTTGCTTATATTTCCATTGTATTAAAAGGTAGATTCAGCAGGTTGTCGTCGGGTAGCTGGATTTTAATCAACTTCAGATGCACCATGATGTATTGATTGCAATTCAAATAGAGGACTGGCAGCTTTTTTTTTCTCAGTGTAAATTAGCTTTTGCTGTCAGAATGGAAATGATGTGACTAATATGTTCCTCTGAGAACTAACATGGACGCGCTTATTTGTCCCAGCTCTGTCAGTATACCACCTTAGATTAACACTATGTAAACTGCTTTTGAATCGACAGTGTGTAGTCTGTATTTAATGATAATTGAAAAATATTACTGTAATTCTACCACTAATATGGACCGTATTTATAGAGCTGTCTGTCTTTAAAGAAATGTGAAAACACTTTCGCTAATGTAACACGTAGACTGAGATATTCATCATAACTTACATCAAAGCAGAATGACATGATTGTTCATCCCCCCCATAGAACTCTTTCCATATGGGAGTAAACCTAGATGCTCCCTTTGGTGGCACATCTAGGTTTACGGCCAATTCCTGTCGATAATGGCATTCTGGTATTCGTGCTGCAGTCACATATTATTGCATTGCATTTTACAGCATGTCACCGAATGACAATAAAGCAGAACACTGTTCAAGTTTCATTGTAAAATTGACATCAATGCTTTACAGCGTGATGAATCTTAATACATTTTATTTCTGTGAACCTGTTCACGTAAATGTAACAACTTTTATATTTTAATTTGACATAAAAAGTTAAATTATTTAGTCAAACTCCAAATGTTGGCCGGAAACCGATTCCGTTAGCAGCGATTGGTTCTGGCGGCGTAAGAGGAAGGAGCGTTCAAGAAATAAAGAATAATGCAGGTTTTGTCTTTGTGCCCACTAATAAGTTCATCTGTCAATCACTCTCGACAGATAAAGACAGAACCAAATTTTTTACGTGATGAATGAACTATAAATGATTGATACGTATGTTCAAGTCGAAATACCAGTCTGCGAAGGTTTTTCAGTTCTTTTTTTTGTCAAATGTGATCAAATATTATCTGAGTCTAGACTATTGGAGGAAAAAAAAACAAGTGAGATCTCACCTCCGAATTTATGGAAATGTAAGGTGCATGTTTCACTTTTTTGAAATACTAAATTTGTCAATTAAAAGAAATTACAAAACAGATAGCGGTAGAAAAAAACCAAAACTGGGATAAATAAATGACACTAAAGGCATTTTATAAGAAAAGCCAGGACTTGTTTGAAGATATTCGCCTGGCATGTGAAGCGAAAATGCTTTAGCAGTGCCCTTGACTCGCTTTGGCTTTACACTGAATAAACACCTCATTTCAAGAGAATTACGTCGCCATAACAACCATCTCAGGTACATTCTATTGTGTCAGCTGCAGTTGTTGAAAGTGAAGTAGTGGCTTATTCTCCCTGGGGAATAGCCACATCAGTCAAATGTTAGTTGTGTGTCTTTCATTTTGATATAAATATATATATATAATAGCTCTGTTTCCTGTCACGCCGCTCTGAGCAGATTAGTGACGGAACTCTAAAGAACAATGGACCGCCTCCCTGTAAGCCACTCGAGTAGCTAGAGTTATAGAAGTCACCTACACATGCTCTTGGTGTAACGTGTCACATCAATAAACATGCTTGTGCAGGACAGCTACCCACAGCTGCAGTGCACATATATTCTGCAATGCATTATGGCTGCATGCGACGTGTGCCAGGCCTCCCGCCGTTGGTGTCTCAGCTTGATTCAGGCGTTTACAGGAACGGATGAACATATATGTCTATAAAACCCTCTACTATTGACATGAAGCCTGCAGACTGCATCACACAGGGAGTGTGACCCGACTCCATTATCCTGCTACCTATGGGCACAGCAAATAGTTACTAGTTGCTATAGTCATGATTAAAATCTCATATATAATGCAAAGACACCATTCCGGATTCCTCAGTTTAGATTAAACAGCAGTCTCATGATGTCCCGTGTGTGTGTTTCCGAGTCCGCCTCGACTCTAGTGCTTCTGCAAGCAGAGATAAGGCCGTTACGGCCACGACAAGGCCCCGTCTTGCTCCGCCACGACGCTTCGATTGCTCCTAATGCCTGTTTGACTCCCACGGCCGAAAAACAATATGCTGTAAATTGCACTAAGGCCTCTTCGGGTTCATATGCGCCCTGCGAACGTGACGTGATTGGGTATCGATTCACGCCGCGATGCTAAAATGGCCTGCCTCGTGGCGTGCTGCTAGTGACAGCTTCAGTGCAAGACAAGAGGAGCGACATGGTTTGGGTTTGGGTTTCTTGAGGAGGATGTAAGTTCTTCACCCTTTTCCTTTAACCTGCTGCAGTGTCACAGCTCCATCAAAGCGAACATGCGATGAAGCTAGGTTGCCCGTGGTTGTTGCCATTTTTGCTGCCCATCGTGCAAATAGTCAATAGAGCATCTTGTTTTAATTGAAATGCCAGTGATATTTGTGCAGCTCTTTGAAGCTCGTTTAAGCTTCAACATTCGCAACGCCGAGCAAAAATCGACCGACTTTCTCCGTTTCAATTCAAGTGACGGTTCGTCCGCATCCCGTATGATTAAAACATGCCCTGGATCTTGTTGGAAGATGGATAATGCAAGATAAATTGCTTGCGTAATGAATGAATGGCAAATAATCCCATCGCAATTAACTCTCCTGCATGCAATATGCAAACCGGTCCAGCGGCGTCTGCCAGGACAAGCTTTCCAGCTGAGGTAAATCCAAAGCGGAATCGGACCGATTCAAACAGATTTGTATCGTTTCAGTTGAATTTAACGTTTTTAGGATTATTAGGAAGTCAACCGAATCCTGGACGTGTTTAATGCTAAATTAGTTGGGAAATAATTACAATTAAATGCTGAAATGGCAGTAGATCTGTTGACATTCTGTGAACATTGGTTCTGGTACATACTATTATTGCGACTTAACAAAAATGACTCCGGCACCCACGTCTCTAAACGACTGACAGAAGGTGAATGAGAAGCTGGCTCTGCCATTAGTATGATTTCGGTTGCTGGATTGGTAGCAAATGTGTTGTGCAATGGTTTCTCACTTTCGATGCAAGACGTCAAAAACATTTGATTTGTAATCCTGCAAACTGAGCCTCCATAGCCCGGAGCCATATTAGCATAATGTTGCGCTGCTCTGACGATGGCGGTATTTATTTGTCCTTTTATTTAAGAGAAGTGGTTTCCCGAAATTATCAGACAAATGCGATGCTCTTTATCAGACCACTTAACAATCTGATCCTCAACAAATGAATAAAATGAAGAAGCTGCAATTAGTTCCTTCCATCCATTTTCTTCCGCCGCTCCGCTCTGCGGGTTCACGGGAGTTGCTAGAGCCTATATCAGCTTGCCTCGGGCGAGGCGCGGGGGTACACCCCGCATGCGTCGCCAGCTTGTGGCGGGGCCACACAGAGACAAATCAAGCACACACTCACACACACTACAGATTGACCTAAAGCGCGTGTTTTTGGAAGCGAGAGAAAACCGGTACCCAGTAGCTTTGTGCTGTGAGGCAACAGCGCTAACCACTACGCCACAGTGCTGCAATCATTAATAATATTTAAATTTTGATGCCGTTACCATTTGGTTTCCTCGTGCGTCCTTCTCCTTTGGATCTTTTGGTGTTCACGTCCAAAGCAGAGACAGTTTCCTTTTACACACAGCAGAACAAAGCATGATTTAGGGGCTTGGGGGGTGGCTGTGCTTGATATATGTGTGTTTTTGCTTCATAGGTGAGAAGGATGATGAATGAATGAAGTCCTCAGCCCCCCATAATGGTACCCTTGTGCACCGTGATGCAGGGAAAAGAGGAAGGGTGCACTTGAGGCAATAAAATTCAGCCTCTTCTATCAGGGCTACCTAAAAGAATTCTTGACAATATATCCTTGTTGTGCTTTCATGATAAGCCTTACGCCGGGGGGATGGGGGTGTGGGAGCATGAGAACCGAAAGGTGGAGGGCGCCAAGGGTAGGGCATCAAGTGAGGCGTCGGGAAGGGATTTTTTTTTTTTTCTATTGAAGAACTGAAAGAAGTAAAAATCTGTTTACCTAACCGCAAATCCCTTAAATAAAAGAGGCCGCCGTGGGTGAAAGTCACCGAGGAGTTGGCTTTTCACAATAGGGCAATGTTAATGGAGGAGCTTTTGACACATAACAGCATGTGTACTTTCAAATGTTGCTTTTTAAATCTCTTTCGCATTACCAGCAGCGACGTGCGGCCTGCGTTTATGCCGCCTATTAATCCTTTGTTGCATTCCTACGTAAACGGTACCCTATGGTTTTATGTACGAGTGTGTACGCATGTGAAGTGGTACTACTTTTGTGTGTGTGTGTGTTTTCCTGCCTCTTTCATCTGTCTGTGTGTTTGCCGTTGTCCTGTCAGGTCATTTGTCGCTGGAGCTATTAATTCCCTCCAGTCCTCTGCTCCCGCCGTGCGCTCATTTGCTGATACACTTGCTCCGTCATTAATCTAAATGCCTACTCTGCATGTTGCAGGGGAATATTGACATCATCAATTCGCCGCTCATTGGCTCTAAAGCTAAGCCATGCTTTTACATATCAGGTGTCAAACAGAAAGGGTGAATTCATCAGCATGTTCACACCTCAGCGATGGGGCAACTGTAATCCCCTTGGACATAGATTGGGAGAGGAGGGCACTTAGGGATGGAGAGAGGCGAGCGAGCAGCAGGATGCTGGAGCTGACCCAGTCATTTTGACGCATACGTTGCGCAGAAATATTGACCAACTCTTTAGTCTGACTCCTCCAAGACTGGGTAATTGTCTGTCTGTGTTTCTATTGTTTAAACTAACAACATTTTGGTCGCATTCCCCCCCCTCAAGTCAACAATTGAAACCTCGGCAGATGATGGGAAACGGTGTCCACACTGATCGGAGGAAGGAGCCACGCCAATCAATATCTTTTCATTCAACACTATGCGTCTTGCTCTGGAAGCATATTTGGATTTGATCCTTCAGTCAGAATCTAAGCGGAATAAAGGGCGTGTTTTCGACTTTTGTTGCATGGCTTGACATTTTTGGGATAAATGCTTATTATCTTTCTGGCCAAGAGAGGAGTTGAGAAAATTGATAGCGCGTTCAATATGAAACTACAGCTTTCAGAAGATAAATCTTAGCTTAATGCTAGAGGTCATGTTTTCAAGTTTTAATCTTCTTACTTTTAGTCACGTTTGCAAACATCTTGTTAAAACTAAAATGGCAGAAAAGAAAGGAGCCGACTGTTTTTAATGAAATTACAATAGGGATTTAATGTGGTTTGAATACAACTCAACAAAAGATATCATAAAATTCTGCTTATTATGCCTTTTTATTATATATTTAGATGCATATTGCGGTTTCTTTAGGCCAGATATGTGTGAGCGACTCTTTGCAACGCATCGTGAGTGAAAACGATGAGCTGACGACGTTGTGGCGTGCAGAGCAATCTCCAGCTTCAGCCTCATGCGGATTGTTGCCTGTATAGAAAGGGAACCTTGAATTGTCTATTTTTATTGCACTGTTGATATTGCAATTGATGTGCTAAGGATGCAATTAGCGTCTCCCTATTGACAGCTCTGTTCTACAAATCAACAGCAGATTGATGATTGTCAAGGCTGTGCCGAATAGCAGCAGCAGCAGCAGCAACCATACACTTGCAGCGAAACACAAAATGAGTCATTGATGCGTTTACGGCCTCGGTGGATATTACGTCATAAATATTCACTTTGAATCTCATCCTAGTTGCGATGCAGAGCAGATTTTTTATTTTTTTTAATATGTAATCAACAATTTGCAGACAAAAGACAAAAAGGATTTGAGTTGAGACTTGACTAAATGTAGATGTTCTCATGATTTGTTTATTCTCAAGTGGGTAAAAGTAAAAGTAATAATCATAAATATTCTGTGTGCACGGCAAACTAATGCAAAAATAGATAACAGCAAATAAACAAAATAATTTGCGTGTCTGAGGAATAAGAAAATATAAATAAAATATATTTAACAGGAAGCGGAGAAAGTTATCCTCAATAATACAACTCTTTTTAAGTGAAAAATGTGCTTTTAGGAAGGGTTGCCATTGAAATAAATACATATATTTTCTAATTACTGCCCCTCCAATCTATAGTATTATAGTTTTTAATTTGCCCCTTCTTACTCTAGAGGGGGACACAGGCAAGAACACAAGAGAAAGCAAAGCAGCAAAGAAAATCTACAACTCCCGATCTCTTAATGAAACATGAACGTATTGCAGTTTGACTTGACGAGGAGGATCACAAAACAGCAGCAAAACGTCTGTTTTAATGAGTCATCTTACAAACGTGAGAGAAACGAGACCAGGCCTTCATACATATTCTGGCCTTTCTCCAGCGCTGGTATTTTATTTTTTTATATTAATGGACTGTGATTCTTTCACTAGAAGCGCGTCATGGATCCCATTAACTCTGATTCCACTCACAATGTCACAATGTATACTACAATTCCATATAAATGTGCTTCATTGAAATTGCTCTTAATGTCCGGGCACGCTGCTGGCCTGGACTGGGGGGGTCGGCTTATTCTCATCCCATATAGGCATTAAAACCTGATTCGAAAGCGGACATTTTTAATTTGGCCATGCAAAATATTGCAATGCAGATCTTTTGATGACTTGCATCCAATTTGGAATTAGCATATCCCAGCGAAGTGTACTGTAATTTGTCTTTGATGATTGGTTCGCCTGTAATAGATGGGGGGGTGCATGAGCTTCCCACTGCCTTGTCTCCCTCGCTTCTTCCCTCTGCTGGAGAGCCACACAGAACCATCAGAGCAGTCAGAAAGCACAAATAATTTACTGACCTGAAATGAAAAGGATTACATGTAAAAATTAAAAAATGATAATAATAAAAAAAGAAAATCTGCAAAAGGCTATCTCGATTTACAGGTGATGTTTCTTTTTCTTTTCGCATCCTCACCAAAGAGAGGACTTGGATATAATCAAAAGAAGCATTGGGACGTGTAAAGCCGTGCGCTTTTGAGCTTTTCACATGTTTTCTTAGGAGAGGTGGAACAGCATGTCTGTATTCACACACCAACCATGAATCCCTGTCATCATGCTCACTCCATCTCCCTCTGTTTCACCAAATCTGGCTTTTTACTGCAAATAAAAATACAAACTCCATGTAGTGAATGAGCGGAATGGAGACGACGAGGGAAAATGGGACAGTTCTGACTTCGCAGCCGAGAGAGACGCATAGATTGTTTTTATTTCATTCTGGAAATCGGCGGGACAAGAACGTGGCAATTATTTGCACAATTTGGTGTAAACATTTATCTTGCGCAACCAAGAAGTTCAAATAGGAGGAATGAATACAGACCGTTTCCCTCACAAAGCGCAGCTTAGTTTGGTTGCCGCCAATTAGCGGCTAATACCTGCGAGATTCCCCGTCTGCTCAAACGTGCGCTGCTTTCGGTTCCGCAATGATCAGACGATTGATGACGGGTGGTTTATTCCAGGCACTGCCGCAGTCGCGGGCTGCAACATGCGGCGGTTGTTGTTGTTTTCTGGTTGAATGTGACCCATAGATTGCAATGAGGTTGCATTTGCTCTGTCTTAGGTGGTGGAACTAATCACACACAGATGCAGACGTCTCTTCTAAAGTGTCTCCAGCCGTCTCTCGCGCTGTACGTTTTATGTCTTTTACTTCATATTGCAAAAGATTCTGAAAATGCATTTCTTTGAGGGTTTTATGCATGATCTTCTGGAAGCGCACTAATAATTCCCTCGTTTAATTGCTGATCTGTTGCCTTAAGCTGGAATGTGTGCATCCAATGCCGTTTGGACTTTCCCGCTCGGCCCGAGTTGAGGGCCTCCCCCCCCATCTAAATGTGACATCTGGCCTCTTATATGCTCCTCAGTGGACCTGCAGGTTTAGGGTTTAATAGTTGAGAAGTACCGTTTTTGGACTTCAATTAAAAAAATTAGTCATCAGCCTATTTCACTGAAAATGAGATGGTGTTTTAGTGGGTGTTTTATTGGGCTCCGTTGTAAAATTTGCAGTTCTGCGTGCCGCCGTTAGCCGAGCATGGACGATATCTTCACCTTAAAATGTCAGAAACTGGATTGTTTTTGTATCCTCTTGTGAAAAATATTTGCTTTCGTGCAATGCCGCATGCGTAAAAATGCAACGATAGCCCATGGATCATATGGATATGGTTGTGGGAGGGAAATGGATGCACAGCATGGCGAAAAATCTCAAAGCAGCAACTTTCTGTAATATCTGAGAGACTTGTGTTTTCATTTAGTGTAATTCTCATCCGCTTTGTGCAGACAATATCAAATAATTAAAGTCAAGCCTTTTCCGTGAATACTTTCTGCTTCGAGTGCACAGAAATTTGTGCAGTCGTTTTTTTTTTCACGCGGCGAAGAGTAATGCCTGTGTCATCTTCAGTATAATGGATCCTCACAGACTGTTTTCTTTGCTGGTATAGGATTCTTTTTTGTTGTTGTTGGTTGAACCAAATAATCAAACACACTGCTTGTCTTCTCCGCCTGGAATTTGCCTCGTAGCGTTAGTGCAGGAGTGAAACACGAAGTGTGAGTGATGCGTTAGCGTTGCTTTGGTGTCTTGCTTCGTCTACCTAATTTTGATGAGAGGTTTTTATAATGACGAAACACTTAATTTATGGTCTCGGCGCTGTAATAGGATGATAAAAAGATGCCTTGTATTGTTTTAAAGTGCTGGAATAAGTGCGTCTGTGATTCACTAAACCCGGGAATAGCCCGCCGCCACTTAAGGAAACTGAGCTTCTCTGGTTTCTGCGCTGCATCAGTGCTTACTACAGCATTGTGTCACATTAATGTTTGAGAGCTACATATTGTCAAGTAGATGCAGGACTTAAACTGCACTTACTGTGAAGTATACTTACATCAACTCCTTGTTTATTTCTTGCAGAGACATCCACGCAGACGCCTTAATGGTTTCCCTGTTTATATTGAACTTGACCTCTGACCCCTGACCTCCTGCATAAGCTTGGTAATCATTTCATTTTTTTTTTCATTTGGTGCATTATTATTGATTTTACCCTTCTGACATCATCTGTCCTTATCATTTCCATGATCTATCCTTTCTATCAGCACCGCTGTGTCCGCTGGACTTAGTTCCCTTCCCTTCTGTGAACACTTTCAGTTTGTAAAATCATTTTCAAGTGTTGCATTGCTCAAATCTAATTGTTGCCATATTTTGCATTGTCTTCTTTTTGCCCTGTGACTTTCACTCTCCCTGAGTCACTCGTGATATACAAATGTTTCGTCAGTCGTCTGCTGATTCATGTTTCTTTTATGCCTCATCTTCTTCATATAACCTTTCAACCGTATATCCATTGCTTCTTTTCTGTCTCTGTCGCCGTTGCTCTCTTTTCCTCGTGTGTGGGTGGAGGTAATGTTTGCAAGTGACAACACAAGGAAATATAGTAAGTTTTGGAAGCATAGCACAGCCTTGGATTTGCAGCATGACACCCCCCCTTTGTGTATTGTCTTATTATTTCCTAAAATATCAACCCGACACCCACTTGAGAGATAATTTGCGCAGAACTGCGTCATCTGCCGGATAAATAAAACATTAAATGAATTCCTGGTAGGCTGAGGGCATGTAACAGGAACGCCTGGGAGGCCGTGGGGGGGGGGCAGGGCTTGGCGTTAGGAATGCTGGCAGCCGGAGGGAGAAGGAAGACACAGGGTCGCGACCCAGAGCGGTGGACTTGCTTGTCTCAGCAGAGTAAACGTTGGCCCTTGTCTGCAGACAGTAAAACCTTCACGTGATCAGGACGACAATCAGATCCCACACACGCCATTCTCATCGTGCTCCGGCATTTTCGTTCTGCACAATATTTGGACACGGGTGTCATTAAATTAAAGAAGCCGGACATATTTTCTTTGTAATTTTCAAGGCGTCATCGTCAAATATGGAGGTGTAGTCTATATTCTTTGTCATTTCCGCTACCATTTAGATCCATATTATGCAGATGCTCGGACCATTTCGCACGCTGGCTTATCAAACTCCAATCATGATTGGTGGAAATGCAGCAAAACAACAGGAAATGATGAGTGATTGGGAGCATCTTGTGAGCTGACCCCCCCCAGTTGTTTGACTGATTTTCCTTTAATTGGTTGTCATCTCCCACTTGACACCATCAAAGCTCCAGGCTGGAGGTGTGGACGATTAAATGAATCCACAGCACCATCAGTGCGATAAGACACACACATTGGAAAGATTTCACGTTGTAAATGCAATCAGAAACTCAAGATTAGTGCATGTGATTGGAAATAAATATGAAGATATGGTGTAAGATGCACTGCAAGGTTGCATTTTTGATGACAATCCCATCCAACCAATGAAACGATACAGGGCTGTGCGAATTTTATTTAACATATTCTATAGATTTACTCCCGAATTTAGTCCATGTGAGAAACAAAAAGCAATTACAAAGACAAGTTAAAATGTCAGTAATGAATTTATGAGCCTGAGCGTATGGTTTTCTCTTTATTATTTACTCCACCGGTACACGTTCAGCATCTTTTAGTGGTGTGGTACAAATGTAGTATATCAGGACCATCTGCTGTCTTAATGTTGACGCCAACTTTAACTTTATTGTGCCCATAGGGGAATCTGAATGCACAGGTACTCATCCATAGGATATATAGAAGATAATAAAATGCATTAAACATGTGTAGGACATATGCTGAAGCCTGCAAGCTAACAAAGTTGCTGCTCTTTCATTATTGAAACAGAAAGAAGAAGAAGAAAAAAACAGCCAAACATACAAGAAGTAAATTTAAGTTCAGCGAAGAAATGCACGAGAATCCAGTTCAGCGGTTTCAAAAGAATGAACCAAAGGCAAACACTCCACCCTAGAATCCATATAAAGCGCCTCCAATTAAGAACTCACTTTGCAGCTCTGCCCGTGGAGGGATAAACGGACACAGACCAAGTTCATTTGGGCTGCATTAGCTTTATCCAGCGGATTTGACTGCAGAAACATTTGTTATACCCGGACTTAACCAAAGCATCCTGCATGTGCCTTTCCTCATGCGGCGTGGGGGGGGGGGGGGCAGAGTTGCTCCAGGAGTTTGGGCAGTTGTTTGTTTGACATTCAGGCAACCCTTCAAATGTCTCATTGAGCATTGCGCTCATCCACAACAAACAAAACAAGCGCCTATTTGGTGGTTTGCTGCTCAAGGCTTCGTCAAAGAGAGGTCTTCTGTGAAAATGAAGGTACAGTGTCGAGCTTGGACACTGATTCGCTAGCCAGCTGTTTGAAAGGTTTAGGACATGCGTGTAATGCAAAGAGCGACACGGCCTTGCAAAACGAGCTCGGTGAGGCGACGCCGATGCTTCCCGGGTGTTTGTGCGAGACAGAACGAGCAGAAGATTATTGTTAGCATCCTGCAGAAAAGATCATGAATTGCAATGATTCCCCAAAGCACAGGAGCAAGATTTACTGAGACTGCGCCTTCTCTATCTACGCATGCCACTACAGAGTGCTGTCAGCACAGACGATTTTACGTAGAGGGGGAATTGATGGTGCCCACCGCCCCTTCCCCACCCCCACACAGTGCACTGATTCAACATCTGATAATGAGGAAGAAATGCTTTTTCAGTGAAAACCACAAGACACGTTTGAGGAAGAAAATAGTAGACATCTAAGCCTTCCGCACCGTGCAACAAGCTAAAGGAGAGAGAGAGAGAGAGGAAAAAAAAGATGACAGTGAAAAATGTCCTTTTGCGCCTGTTTAATATGTGCTCAGGCGTAGCTGGCGAGACCTCTCGGCTGCAGTAATTTCAGCACATCAAAGACATGCCTCCTCCCCAAGCTGCTGTAGTCTTAAGAAGGGCTCATCATCTCCAATCACACATTCACAAAAAGGATCTTGTCGGGATACCTCCAACCATGTAAGTTCGTTCATTAGAACTAGACTAATACGGGCCGGCCAGCGCCACAACCGAGGGCTGCGTGGTGACGGCGGTTGCTGCTCCTAATCCGTGTCCCCTGATGACCTGTTTTGTTAACGCTCCCGCCGTGTTTCTCCGCCTGATTAAATGCCAGTCAATTAAGAGCACATTTCCATGGGGAGAACCAGCCACCCCGGTTTGCCGTAGTTGCCAGGAGAAAGGTTGCAGGGCTGTGTTTCTCAAAGCGCCACAATGAAACATCCACACTGTTAGTGCGGAAACAGACAACCCAAACTGTCACACCCAATCAGTGAAAGATGGTGTGGCTGACTTTTATTTTTTTACAATGAAAAATTAAAAAGATGTGCCAAGTAAGTCACAGAGGACTCAATACTTTTTATAGTCAGCTCTGAGAAGCACAAGGATTAATAGACCTCTCCTCGCTTTGGTGGTCCCTGAGCACCCTGATCAGGCAAGGCCCAGCGAAGCAAAGATCATTTATAAGAGGTTCATTATTTTACCTGCAGAATTCTCTGTCTGGCATTGATTTAATAAACACTGATGTATCTCCTTGTAGAGGAGAAGTGCCATTTTTCATTTCCCCGATTTGCTATCTTTGTTATCGCCGTTATCTGTCGAGCTGTGGCATTTCAGCGGTAATATTTTTCCCAATCACAGCGGTGCACGGGAGCCGGCACGGGAAAACAGTGCCGTTCTTCTCAGGCGGATATTCTATTTAATGTTTATTAAAAGAGTCTTTAAAGAAAAATGTGTCTTTTATCTCTATGACTCCGTGGCGGCATTTCTCGACACGGCTTTTGCAAATGAACAGCTTGTTTAATAAAGTTCCACCAAAGTGCATCCGATTATCCCCGAAAAGATTCAACAATGTGTGACATCAACAGTGAGGTGCAATAATTAATGGCCTATCAATGTGTTCTGATGATTGATGGAGGTGTTTTTGGAGTCTGATGGACCCGTAAACAGTTTGAAGGAGACAGCGAGCTTTGCCGTTGTGCGTCGCTTGTGGTAAACAGAACCAATGGCACGGCGGTGCCGTATTTAGAGCTCAAAGAGGTGATCAGAAAAGACAGGCTCTTTATTATTAATGTTGAGTTCTACTCTTATGCTCCAGTGGAACTGTGTTTTTCTGCTGGAGGGATCCTCCAGTGACGTGTTAAAACCAGTTTGTGGTTGGATTTTGGTGTGGATGGCTGGCACATCAAGTCAAGATGAAAATGAAATGGGATGATCAATTTGCCCCGCATTAATCCCCCCCTCTAGCAGTATTCTATTGATTTCCTTGTTCGGCTTCCTTGATAACAAGAATCATTTAAAGGCCACATTTTGATGTGTGTCAAAAAGAAAACACTCTTAATGCACTATGAGTGGCCTTTGAAGCGTGCGGTTGTCAGAAAGCACCGACTGAAACTTGGCGCCTCAGACAGATCACACAGAAAACAAGGCTTAATGGCCTAAGTTGCAGCGCATGGCTGTCGCACGGCCAGCACCGCAGGAGTGAAGTATTACAATTCTCTAGATATACAGTCTCTTGAAATTCGATTATATTCCCTGAAGGTAATTGTTATGACGTATCAGATTATTTCCATTAATAATTGTAATTTATTAGAGGACTGTTCCTTTTCAGAAATTGTCTGTTATATAAATAAATTATATATATATATATAGCTATATCGCGGTTCACTTTAAGTGGATTTATTGTATTTGCGGATTTTCTTGCCGAACGTACGTTTACTGGGGGGTCGTTGACTTACGACCTATGTGACTTGCAACAGTTCGGCTTTACGACCTCACTGGTCTGTTGTTGTTTTGTCTGTTTAAGACGTGTTTTTACGACGTACCGGAAAGCGAGTGAGCGATTCGCGTGTACGAAAGTGTCCCCCTGTAACTCTTGTATTGCTGACTTTCTGCTGTATCGCGGTAGTGTTTACATTTACATCATTTTCATTTTCCCCCCATCTAAGTGTGATATCTGGCCCCTTACATGCTCATCATTTTCATTTTTTTAAAAATAAAATAAGCAATTTCTAGCCTAAGAATAATAAATATTAAAAATGTAAACACGTATTCACGACACCTACAGCTAATGAGAGAGTCATGCCTGCGTTGAGCTTTGCCTGACACCATTAAGAAGCACAGATCAATGCGGTTCTTTGAGTCGTCTCCTTTCCTTCACTTCTCCATTGTCGGTGTTCGGCGGCGGTGCAAGCCGGTACGAAGGCAATAACTGCAGCAGCTTCCCCGGTTTTCACAAATCCAAAGCTGACCTTTACTTGCTCCAGCTCTAGGATATAGAGCCATGAATCATGGGCCACTGCCTCAGGCACTTAGGATTCTGGAAGGGAGATGTCTTCAGGGAGAATCTGATCAAACAGAAAGCACGTACAGTTATCAAAGCATCTCCACTTCTGTTTTTTTTTTTAGGCTTTGCACAAAAGCCAGCGTTTATGGTCAATTAATTTACAAAATTATTATTTAGTGGGGAAAAGTACTTTTGGCACTGAGTAATAAGAATGAAACATACTGGATCAGGGTAAAATAAATATCTTCCAAATATGCTGGGAAGTCACATGTTTTTTAGTGGTGGGAGGAAGCTGAAGAACCCGCAGAGAACCTGCGCTGACATGGGGAGAACATGCAACAGCGCTATTCACTGTGGGTACACACAGAAGAGTGAAATACATGCTTCAAACTTTTACGTTTCCCATGAGCTTATGTGGGTGGCTGTAACAGAGGGGACAATGTACAGAGCTGGGTGACCTGTTGGCTGGGTGACCTGTACAAACGGCCCCCTGGTGGAACCACGGATGTCGACCTCTCTGCAAGGAGAGGACCGTATTTTCCGGTACATATTTATGGATTTATTGCTAAAAATGCAGCCGATACATTTGGCGTCTTCCTATCAGACCAATGACATTATCAAACAGGTCACATTGAACCAATAAAACCGTTCGAATGGCATCAAACTCATTCACGCTAAATTCTAAAGTCATTTTGTGCTTCATGCACACACACACCCCCTCATCATGGAAAATACACAAAGAAATGCAAATGATGCAGCGTTCAAGTTAAAAAAAAGATTGATCGGGTTATGGAAGAAGGAAACAGAGCTGCTGCTCGTAAGCCCGGCATCGAATATGATGAATATATTTATTAGATAGAATGTTAGAGTACAAGTACAGTCACACAGTAGCATGTATTACAGTACAAATAAAGTCAAACATCCTGTCTAAGAGGAGCATTTCAAAAAAGCCCTTGCAGTCTTGTTTCCGTTGAAAGTCATTGTACGATGAACCGATTGTGAGACGTTGGAGACGGCAGCGTGAAGAACTGAAAGTGACGTCAAGAGCGACGACAAAAGAGACACTGAGTTCTTGTGACAAACTAATTTTGAGGCGGTTCAATTCCGACACTGAAGAAGACGACTTTATTGGTTTCAGTGCGCATGAGGAAGACGAAGATAGCGATCAATGACTTGTTCTGGTAGGCTTCTGTATTTTCCGTGTTTCAGGCACTGTTTGGGAAAAAAAGCACTTACCGGTATTTCATTAGAAGTTTAAAAAATATATATTTTTGTGTAAATATCTCATGTTACGATGTCTATAAGCTGCAGCTTATAGACAGGCGAGGCCTATATTTTTACATTCAGTGGTTGTGGCTTATAATCAGGCACACCTAATAGTGTGGAAAATAGGGCAAATTCAGTTACTCAGAACTCGGTCAGGGTGGACCGGGCTCACTTTCCCCCCCTCCTCTCATGCAGATGTCAGTGCTGGAAGAACTGCTGGTATAAGAGACACTTGAGGCTCATTGAGTCGAGGATGTCAAGTGGGATATCCAGGATATGCGAGATCTGCTTGATCAGACACCAAGAAAAGGAACCATGAGGTGCAGTTCGCCGGTCCTTCCTGCCTCACTCGTTCCTTGTCATCACAAGAAGGACTTGGGGAAAGGCTGGCTCCGCTGGGGGGAGGGGGGGGGGGGGTGCTCTGTCAGGAGGGGGAAGTCTGGCATTAAACAGAAGGCCTCTATTCTCACTACTGTGAGTCGGTCCAGCAGGGGGCTTGGCGCCCCCCCCCCCCCCCCCCCCCCCCCCCCCCCGTAGCCTACCAGAACACGGGTTTGGTCCTGGACTGACATGCAGCACTCTTTCTTTTTCTCTTCCTTTCAATCTCTCTGCCTTTATTGTGCCTGACTTTTGTGAACCAGCCTTCTTCAATTGGATGATGACATTCTCACATGGCTTGGCCAGGAATTTGGGCACGGGTGTCACACGCCACAGCTGGTCACACTTGCTCCAAGGTGAGAGAGAAAAGACGAGGAACAGTCAGGTCGGAAATACATTGTGCATGCCATCAGAGTTGACATGTCTCCAGAATTATCCACATCATCTGTCAGCTGGTGACAAATCCCTCTATATGTGGAATATTGAGCTGGGTAGAGAGATAGTCTCGACATGATAGAGACCTTGATTTTCCAATACATGTTCCACAAGGATTTGAGGAAGAGTAAAAAGTAGTTTTAAAACAAGAATATTTATCATCGACTTTTTTCTCACAACACTTTAACCTTCAAAACCCTCAGAGGGAGAGAAAATGCAGGTTACAAACTATATTTTTTATTTATAAATGTATAATTAAGCTATTGGTTATTTTATTGGTATCACAGTGAAAAGCATATAATTAGCAGTCATCGTGTTAACTTTGAAAAAAGATTTTTAGATCCATGTTGCGCATCTCTATCTATGACAGTCTTGTTTTTTTCTGACAGAAGCGACAAAACCAAAATAAATTCAGCTTTTAAGACATGGAAAAGCAGCAAATCTGCTCAAGAAGCTGCAACTCAAGCAGGTTTGATATTTTTGACTGATTTAATACATAGTTTCTGCCTTTAGTTTGCATTAAGACCCGATAAAAGTGTAAACATAGTTTTATGCCAAAGCGGCTTTGGTGTTATGAGGATTTAAATCTGTTCCTTCTTTGCAAGAAAGTCATTCCCATTCCCGCAGTTTAAGGAAATCTCAGCAGCATGATGGTTTATGAATACTTGATGAGTGCCTCTCGTTTATTTTTGGGGGCGTTTTTGTTCCGCTACCTGTTTGAGCATAAGGCGGTTTTTGTAGCGGGCCCTTGAACAGAGGGCGAGCTGAGCGAGTTTAGGAGAAAAGGCGCGGCGAGCCCTTCCACTCACTGTTCCTGGGTCAATATAAAACCTCATTACTTGGGTGTCATAGAAAATTTGTGCACTTTCTGCTCCATCTAGAAGCAATTTTGCTGGATAAGCACTGCTCTCGTTTGGTCCATTTTGAGCATTTTCACTAAAGACAGGCTTGCAAACAGGAAGCCATTGCTTCCCCGCGGGGACCTCGGCGATCCAACTCCCTCTAGCGCTGCCTCTGCTCTTCTGTGAGCAGTGTTGCATTTATGTAGATGCGTGCGTGCGTGCCTTCGTGCGAGCGTGGACACATAACACTTTATCACGTCTAAAGTCTGTGAATGTCTTCAGAACAACACGGCTAATGAAGTGTCGAGCATTTCATCGCACATTAAAAAAAATAAAAGATTCCGAACATATGGACAACAGAGGATGAAGCAACTGAAATGGAAACGTTAAGCTCTTAATTTAACACCACCTCCAGGTAAGATGGTGTTTTGCTTGGTATAAAGATTACTTATGTGCAAGCTTTTGACATAACAACTTAATTTGCCTTTGCCCTTTATCAAATGTGCATTTTACTCACTTTACCCCTGACCTCCACCACCAGGAACAAAAGAACAAATACTTCCTCGTTATCCCCTGAATGGCTTGTTTTTGTCCTCAGCTGTACAGAATAAAGTTCTGTGAAAGGCAACAGAGGAAAGTGATTATAAATATGGACACCTGCCCACTTGACATGCTTCTCGGTGAGTGCTTCGTTGGCCCCATCACTTCAATGGCCAAACCGTGTATTTTCAGAGAGATGGCGAGAGAAAACAAATCAAAGGGAAATCATAAAGGATTGAACAAAAATAAAGGATTGTTGTTTTCCAACCTGTAAAGTGTTTTTATTATTTTATTATTGGTGCAGCGACGGAGGCTGGTTCAACAGAATGTACACAACAAAGATCCTGAATTAAACATGATCAGATAAAAGCCAAACATGTAAAATACCAGAAAGGTCAGCGTGAACCAATGGCCAATAATTATGGATGCAGACTTTGCCAGGAACGCACTAATTAAACCATAGAACATTCTTCCCCCTTGTCCCCGCAGCTCGACCATAAGCCTCTATGTTAAATCGTTGGGGGGGAAGAGCAGAGATTTTGCTGGCCATTGCAGACCTGTAAAACACACACAAATGCATGTTCCTTTATAGATACATTCACAGGGGCCACATTAGAGGTGAGAATGTGCATGAAGTGATTCGGAGGGGGAAATCCAGATTGGATCCAAAAGGACGGCCGTGGTATACGACCATCTGACCGATCCTCGCTTGACATTGAGTTGACAGAAGCACAGAAATAAATCCATCTGTACCTAATATCATACAATCAGTGCAATGCATAAGCTGCGTTCACAGCCGTTAATTACATATAACCAGCGAGCACAATTGAATCTTTATTCATTACGTCTCTGACAAAGCTTTATGTGCTCTGGAACGCGACATGTGTGCTTCTGTTTCTGTCTCAACGGTTCCTCACAGTCTGCTATCAGGGAGAATGTTTTACCGTTCCCCAGGATCCAGATGGCTAACTATACACAACCTCCAGCGCTGAATGATAAATGGCAAAAAAAAAGCACATTTCATCCATCGCCCAGCTTACCTCTCGGCTGCACACTGATGTTCCTGCTGAAAGTGTGGTGAAAGGCAACGCTAGATGAATGGAGCCGGGCGGCACTGAAGAGCATTTGATAAAGAATTCTTCTGTCCAACACTTATTCTGTTTATAAGCTACTGCCGCGCATTCGGCAGTGACAGGTGGATGCTCAAATCTCTAAACTTCCCAGGTGATCGATTAAAATGTCGACTGATTGATGGCCATGGTATCCCGGTAGCCGGCCAATAGGAAGCTTCCATTCCATCTCTGTGCCCAATGTACTGGTGACCCTCACTTAACGACGGAGTTACGTTCTGAAGACCCCCCCATCGCGAAAATATTTTGACAACATTCCCCCAAAACATTTACCCTGCGATGCGTTGGAAACACTTCCTGTTTATATCCCGCCTCTCGCCTATAGAAAAGCTGGGCTAGGCTTCCGCAACACCCGTGACCAGGAAGGCGGATAAATTGGACATGAAAATTAATCAATGAATGATTTTTTTTTTAATATTTACATTAATTATAGTCCATTTAAGCTATCCAAATCGTAACAGCGATTTCTGGTCGCTAAACAAATACTTTTAAATTTCAGAAAGTCCGTCGTAACTCCGAGTTGTTGTTAAATGAGCACGTCAGTAAGTGAGGACCGTCTGCATTCCTCTACCACATCAGTCCTATCAGCATTGCTCAAGCAATTTACAGTAATAATTGTGTGTTTTTCCCAAAACCCTAAGGGATGTCCTATTTGTGATTAATTCCACTTTACTCAGAGTTGCTCATGCAGGCTTTGGCTCTGCATGGGTGTGTAGTGGGCACTTGAAAACTGCCAGCACCCTGCATGAATTCGTGTGACTGAAATGCCCTCGATGGCGAGGGAAAGGGCTGCAAATTTGACAATAAGTCAGCATAGAATCAGCCAATAGGCTAAGCAGCTAATAAGTAAGATGAAGCAATTAAAGCTGAAACGCATTAAAAAAAATAAAATAAAAGCAAAGTTGTATAGCTGTTAGAGGAGGCGTGCTTGTTGATGTGAACCGACCTATGCAAAGCGTGGCGAATGTGGCGGCGAGCCAAGTGTTATCCCGCAAAGCTTATGCTGGATTTTAATGCATCGAAAATACAGACCTGGTGTGAAATTGACGCTTCCGGTCTAGTGGCTCTGTCTGTAAATGAATGAGTCCTGAACTAAAACATTACAGGTGCCAGTTTTCTGATTTTAAATATCAAATCATACAGTAGGGATCTGCACTATATTATACTGCGTGAGCCCCTGACAGGCATAGAGCTCGAGCTAACAGTTCCTCACTTCTCTAATACTTTGCGCCACCCAGTACATTAAAAGCCAAACTTAATTAACAAGGATTACACGTGTCCTTTATTGGTTCTTTTGCTGTAATTAACTGACGTATTTGTCAGATGGCTCCCCTGACACCTTGGGAGCGTGTGTGTTTGATCTGTGTGTGTGTTATGAAGAGTTTCATTGCAACACATTTTGAAGGGATCTTAAATTGCAAGCTGTCCAGCTGCTTTGGCGTCATGCACGCCAAAACGTTGCAAAAATATAAATCAAAAAGGTTGTGCACATTGGAGCACTTCAGAACCAACAATCCGTAATTAAAACACAACAGCTTTGCAGATTCATTCCAGAGTGGAGTTTGTGGAGAAGCTCATGCAGGGAAGGGGCCATTTAGTCACATGGCCTCAAGGTTTCCCCCACAGATAAAGCTCATTTCCTCTAGCAGTGGGGTAGAAAGACTGGAGAACACAGCCCATTTGGTTTTGGCCCTACATGGGGGCCCACAGGGGTAGCCAACATTTTATTTAAGGTCACTGGGAATAAATGGGATTCAGGCTGTTTCTGGCAGGTTGCAGTGAACGAACCCAAGCTGGGGCCTTCCACCCCCTGATCCCCCCCACCCCCCACCCCACCCCAGGCGCCCTCTTCATCTCTTCTTGCAGGAGAGTGCAGGTCTTTTCCTGCCGTCTATTTCACTGGCCGGAACTGTGGCAAAATACTCCACAACTCTCCGTCTTCTAGTATCGACACTGTGTCAAAGGGAAATAGCACGTTCCAGATTCCCCTCAAGTTGTTCAAAGGGGCCCTGCAAAGAAGAAGGAACACATATAAGGGGGGGCGTCGACTTACCACCACAATTCGGTCCAAGGGTGTCTGTCTATCTATCTATACCTGCCTGCCTGCCTGTCTGTCTGTCTGTCTGTCTATCTATCTATCTCTGCCTGCCTGTCTGTCTGCCTGCCTGTCTGTCTGTCGGTCTATCTATCTAAACCTGCCCGTCTGTCAATCTATCTATCTATCTATCTATCATCTATCTATTTATCTATCTATCTATCTATCTATCTATCTATCTACCTACCTACCTACACAGTATATAGATAGGTAGATTGATCTAAAAACCTGGGAGGTCCTGTGCAGTTGGCTTTTCTCTGTGTGAGACAGGAAACATCGACACTACATGGTTTACCACATCAGATGATCCACGGTGTCGGGTGACACTTTGCTTCAGCCACTCTGTCATAAAGCCCACGATACGCTTTCAGGGGAATGAATGACCATCACAGTTTAAGGGCTTTTCTCTCAGGTGGAGCAAACAGAAAGCTACAGAGATGGATCTGGCTGCCAGGCGAGCTTTGTATCAGTGACTGTCCTTTTTGAGGGAACATGAGAGGCTGGACTGCCGTCCCATCACGGCGTGATTTAGAGTGAGAGGGATTGAATCGGAAGCCAATTTGCTCTGCAGAGCTGTGAATATGCGCGTGAGCCATGTGTCGTGGTGAGGGGAGTGGAGGCGTTGGAGAAGAAACCCCACAGTTCAGACTGAGACACACTGTAAGTGCTAAAGAGGGACTAACTACGTCTCTCATGTCTGTCAAGTTCTCTGCCTGATCACTTCTCGCAAGTCTTCTAATGGTTTATACCTGTGAAAACCCCACCGTCTGTGTATCCCAACAGCTTATGCGCTACCAGACAGTTGATCTGTTGGCTGTGGCTGGTGTTTATGATACCCACAGTCCAACAGAGGCATGAAATCCTCCTATAGTTTATAATTTTTTATTTTTGGTGTCATTAGATATGGTATTTTGATGCCTTCTTGAAATTAGAATACCAATGCCTCTTGATGCCCATGCTCAAAATCCCAATAGAATCCTGCTGAATATGCCTTTTTCCTTTCATTATAATGTTGAGGAAGAAGAAACCCGCTCTGTGCTGGGCGCCTCTTTGAAGTAGAGCTGTTTGACTTACGCTTCCTTCGTTTTATACACCTGCATTAGTTATCAGTGTTTTAATTAATTAGTATTTTAACTAAATAAAACATAAGATCATAAAAAAAAGAAAATGGAAACGAAATCTAAGATGAAAAACAGAAAAGAGCTCAAAGTAGCCATACCGCTGCCGAGGCCAATAGCTGGCTCTTTTACGACCAATGTAAGGAGAGCTATATTCCCAAAAGTGCTAGAATTACGGCAAAGCTTAGTTGTGAGTATCTGAAGCATCAGTTTAGCCACTTCATCGTCTCTGAGGACCCTCTAGCAGCGTGCTGTAATTTCCCACTACATGTCCAGTCCTTGAACGTGCCTCGCTAACGTCCTTGTTCTTGGGTGCTCGTCTTCATTTTTCTCTTTGATATTGACGTATTTAGGACTAGAGGTGTGTGTTTGACACGTGCCTTGAGCGAATTCACATTAAATCCTTAGTGAAGTTAGAAAATTAAGCTGTTAGTTGCTGAGTGTAAATAAGTGTAAAATGAAAATGAACCCTCAAAAAGAACCCACCAAAACAATGGAAACTAGAAAAGCACTCAGAGAGCGCAGACCTCTGCTGAGCAGCTAATTCCCCTCCTATAATTAGATTTACTCAGTCCACATGGTGATCTGGATCATCATCAAAAGGCTCTAAATTGTTCTTGGTATCTTTATACATCAACCATGAAAAGTCAAAGTGAATCAGAGTTGATCTGGATGGCATTTGGTTGGGAAGATAGGGGTCCCCATCATACATGACTGTGTCCAATTCCATAAACGTCGGTCAATAATCCACCGAGATATTGAGGAACACATTTTGAAGCTCCATTGACTGCAATGTTGAAAAAAAAATTCAAAGTGTTTCAGGATCCAGGATCTCTGTATTCATCTGTTCCTGGTAACATTCCCAACATTTACTGAAAATGTAATCCAGATCCGTGCATCTATCTAGCTCAGGGCTGGGCAAACTTTTTGACTCGCGGGCCACAATAGGTTCTAAAATTTGGCAGAGGGGCCGGACCAAGGATAGATGGATGGAGTATTTGTGTGAGCTAATATAAATGACACATGAAAGCTATTGCATTAAAGGATTTGGCCTTTTACAGGTAGCATTACAGGGAAAAGGTCAAATGACTGAGGTTTAATTATAATACAATTTTATTTAATAATATAATTTGGACAAGTTTGGCGGGCCGGATTAAAGAGACCAACGGGCCGCATATGGCCCCCGGGCCTGGGTTTGCCCATGCCTGATCTAGCTAATGGACAGACAGACAGACAAACGCCGGCGATTACATAGCAGCCTCCTCGCCTCGCCTCGGCAGAGGTAAAAATCCTCCCTATCCCAAAGCAAGTGATCCGCAATGATTTCTAAATGCATTTGTACAACTTAGCGCAATAAAGGCCTGAAGATGATCCATAATAATGGAAGTATTTGTCTTCTCAGAAACTCTGTGCTGTAATGTTACATGTTAATGTACCTGATGTCCGGAAAATATGTGTTTTCCTGCATAATTCCAGTGAAATCTATGAACTACCACTTCTGGGAAGCAATTACGGGCCATCTAAATGCCCCTTCATGGGTAATACTTACCGGCCTTTCACATTAAAGGTGATAAGTAGAGTGTTGCGTAATGCCTCGAACCTCAACACAATATTTAATCCCTTTGGCTTCAATGAAAATGAAGGGATATCTCATTTGCATCACTGCAACAAAGGATTATCATCATTTTTCGATTAATATGCTGATTAGTTCGCCAAATGGTTCTGTCCGTGACATGTCGCATTTTTAATGTACATTTTAAAACTCAGAAATCCGAATTGTTCGAAATACAAATTAAAAAAAGACAAGCATCATGATTATTCATTGCATATCCAGTACAAAATGTATTTTATTATTTACCCCCCCCCAAAAAAAAAAATCGTATCCATGGAAGGTGAATGCAGATTGAGAGAGGAGCCATCGGTACCAAATGTCAGACGTCAGATATGCAATTTCAGACCTTTGTGAGACGGAGAGGATAATCATCATTCCAGTTATTGGCACTTGAACAATGCATTTTCTGCACAGAGCCTTGGGAAGCGCATCTGCTCGGGGACCCGATGCTGCTGCTGTTTGTCTGCCACGGCAAACATGAGTGTGGGATAGGGCTAGAGGAGGAGACGGGGTGGAGAGGCGGGGGCAAAGTGATGAAGAGTGCAATGCATGCAATTCAACTGTGATAAACTTGGTCGAGGGACAAAGAGTTGCTGTACCAGCTCGTGCTCAATTCCCTCTCCTTTCTCTTACTTCCTCTTAGCATTAAAGCGATTGGGTTGAAAGTGGAGTAGATATCAGTCATTTTTATCTCTCAGCTTGAGGGGGGGTTGGCTGGGGTTTGGGCTTTCCTCTCTTTATGGCTTCTTCCCCTCTCTTTGTTTTTTTTTCTCACATCCTGCATGTCATTTTATGCACTCTGTATATTCTGAAGCCATCTTTTTGGTTTAATATGCATGATAAATTTTACTCCTATGTTCATAGCCATTATTCGTTGGACTGAACACACCTTTTCCAGGCGCTCATCTTCTGACAAAGAAAATGCCACAATATGGACGGCCGCCTCTATTTCCTCTATGTGGGCACTCAATGACCCTGGGACTAGATAGTGTTGGGACAAGTTGAGCCTGTAAACAGCCTCCGAACAATCTTGACTCTTAATTTAGATTCTCCCCCCATTTCCTTTGGATTCCATGAAACCTCAAGAAAAAGTCATGCAAAACTTTGTCAAAAAAAAAGAAAAACAGACAATCTTGTGTATCTGCTCTATTTGTATTTTTTTTTTATTGTAGGTGCTCATGTAAATTATAGTGCGGGCTAAGCTATGCTATTTGGTACTGTAATAAATAACTGCACAACACAGAAATAAGATAAGTGATAATGTAACCCTAATAAAAACAGCATTTCTTCCCTTGCCTTTAAAAAATTGATGTGCATAGAATATTACACTTAAAGGACTAGTGCTGTGATTTTTGCACATTATAGTCTGTTGACAGGTCTTCAGGAGTACTGCTCCAAAATCTGACAA
Organism: Brachionichthys hirsutus; assembly: GCF_040956055.1. Lineage (NCBI taxonomy): Eukaryota > Metazoa > Chordata > Actinopteri > Lophiiformes > Brachionichthyidae > Brachionichthys > Brachionichthys hirsutus. Next base: position 14,158,569 of record NC_090898.1, read on the forward strand.
ATGTTTATAGCGTCTTTTTCTCAGTGCTGAAAACGAAAAGTTTGACAATGATATTTAACTTTCAATGCGTGGGTTAGAATTAATTTCAGTTCCATCTTCGCTTGAGGCCAAGTGGCTCAAGGCTGTAGCTTTGCTCAATCATTGGAGTATTGTTTCAACATTCAGTAACTCAGAATCCTTTTATGCCAAACAGTCTCAGGTTCGGACCAACGGTACCACCAAATAAAGGCAGCCTCCTCATTTCTTCAGAAGTTCCTGATTAAAAAAAAACGAGAAACAAAAACATCTTGGGGGGGTAATCTGGATCAACTTCTGTCACAGCGTCTGACTCCGCATGCAACCATTTCATTTAGAATACCGTCTGTCCTCTCCGTTGTGGCATCGCTTAATTACATTGTGAAGTGAATAACTGTTGGAATGGAGGACACGTTTCCAGAGATATAAAGTCTTAAAGTCGTCCAAAGCATTGCGACATCCTGCCATTTAAGAAACCTTCAAACTGGGCCTCCTCTTCTGTCATTTTCTCGGTATATATATATATATATGTCGCCAACACAGTTTTCATTCTGGGCCGAACATGGTTCAAGTGCGGCGCCTCAGTTGAGTGAGTTGTCCCGCCTTCTTTCTTCATCTCTGTCCTGTTAGGAAATTAGCATATCGCTAGCATTAGCAGAGAAACGAGGAATGAGCCAGATGTGTCCCGTGAGCTGACCGATCTCAGCGACAGTGTGTTTTTTTGTGTTTTCTTTATTGCTGAGTGTGCATCAGGAGAGTAAAAGACAATATCTACTATATTGACTTTGAAGGGGTTTTGCATCGAGTTACTTTTGTGACAGCCACATTTCTGCCGCTTTCCTTTCGCTTTATTTCATTTCTTTTGTTGTGGCATAAACATGCTTTTTTTTGTTTGCGTGTGTGTGTGGAAATTCAATTACCGAGGCCCATTGGAGATTCAGCAAACAAAGAAAGTATCTGTTTTGTATATCCCTCTCTCCCGCCCTTAAACATGTACGGCCAGCGGAGTTTCTAATTTATTCAAGCAAATCGTTGCTACCTCTGTTAATCATGCCGAGTGGGCTGAAAGGGCCGCATCGGCACAGACGGAAACACACAGACCTTATTTATTGAGATTTGTGGGGGGGGGGGGTTGTATTCTGGGGTTGTGTAATGCATTCAGATGAAGAAACAACAAGCCCGAGTCGCGGCGAGTTTCCGAAGGAGCGCCTCCAGCTTTAGGAGGAATGTTTTCATCCCCTCCTCGCTGCTCAGCCCTGCCATCAAGAGATCTCATTCAGCCGAGGCTTTCCCTGCAGTTTCCGTTGGATGAAGGAGAAAGGACGGCTCGTCAAGGTCAGAACTAGGCGGTAATTAGCGTTCACCTCTGATCTGCCCGGGGTTGAGGCGTGACCTTCAACCCTGAAGCCCCGTGGCTTCATCTGTTCTGTGTTTTCTGTCACATTTGGTCCCTGCCTTCTCTCTTCCACCTCGGAGACCGGCCATCCGAGACTACCTATACAATACTTCTTCTTCTTTTTCTTTTCGGCTTTTCCCTTCAGGGGACGCAAATCAACCTTCTCCACTTCACCCTGTCCTTTGCATCGTCCTCTCATGTCACCAGCCACTCTCATGTCCTCCCTCACTACGTCCATGTATCTTCTCCTGGGTCGACCTCTAGCCCTGTTCCCTGGCAGTTCCATCCTCAGCATCCTTCTACCAATATTGTCCACGTCCGTCCTCTGGACATGTCCTAACCATCGAAGTCTGTCCTCTCTGACCTTATCTCCAAAACATCTAACCTTCACCTGACTTTCACCGGATGCCATTCCTGACTCCTCTCCGGGCTTGGGACCGGCTCAAGGGAGACGCTGGCTATGCTACGCTAGCTCTTGCTAAGCGTGCTACCCATGCTACCACTTATATCACTGCCTTGCCCTCGGTTGACTCAGATGGGGCAGTTACCGTACATGTGACAGGAGAGGGAGATGTGGGATGGGGAAACGAGCTTTGAGATCAAAAAGAGTAAAAGAAAGAAAAGGTGAACGAGGGAATTAGCGGATGTTGATGGTCGTCGGAGGCAGTAGATCTCACGCAATCAAGAGGGTTGGCCGTATAACGACGGCAACAAAGCGAGGTTCAGCCGTATCTTTAGGCCTTTTGCTTGGGAGCAGCAATCCCCCCCCCCCCCCCCCCCCCCCCAGCGCTGCTGCTTCTGAGCGATATTACTGTGGAATCATTACACTAATTCATCATCCTTGACTTCTTCGTGTTTTCTGCCGCACTAGTGTGTGTGTGTGTGTGTGTGTTCTAATTGCAAGCCATAAAATTCCGATGTAAGCTCTGAGTCCTGCTCATCGCTTCTCCGCTCCTCCGGTTAGAACACTTGCAGAATTAGTCGTGATCGGTTGCTACCGGACAGTACAAGACCTTTGACATCTGCCATCAAATGATCGGCATGTTTGCGTTGTACAATGTGTTGTCACTGATTTATTACCAGGTATTGAGTACTTGCTTTATATAAGCCTGTACATAACATTAGTAGAAGTGCTTTGAATGACGTAGTGAAGTAAGTAAGTTGCACAGAGAGATATCGATCCAATTTGGCATGAGCATCTCGCTTGGCAGGATTTTTTTTATTTTGTTTTTGCTGCGTCATTCCGTCCTTTTTAAGATCCCTCCCACATGGTCTCGTATAGCTGTTAATAAATCTGTCTGATACGTATTCCATCTCTGTAAGGAGGAGCTCTGCTAACAAGTCTGTTCTCTAAAGAGCATCTGTGTGGATGCCTCTGCCCTGCTCCAGTCCGTGCAATGGTAACCTGCAGATTATTGGAACGCGTGCATCACGCTTGCCTCTATTCATTTTTGTTCGTGTATTTATGCTCTTAGCCTGAGATTTGCTGTGATCTAATGTACCGCCTCCGTCACATCCTACTTTCCATCGCTGTCTCTAAACTGTTTCGAACGTACACTTTTTTGCATACTGTGTGAGTCGCCAGTCTTTCTCCGAAAGCGAGATCAGTTCACTTCATGGTCAATCGGCATTTTCAGCTTGATCAGCCAAATCCGGGAGACTTAAATCAGCAGGTCTTCGAGGGGACACAGCGCAGAGTTTTCTCAAACTGTTTTACATTCCGACTATACTTGCGTGTAAAGCTTTTTTTTTTCCTGTTTGGAAATTCCCTTTCCCTTTGATCTTAAATTAACTCAATGAGCATGACCTCGTTAAAATGGCCGTCAAAATCTTTAGCATCTCAATTGCTTCGTGGCGAAAATGTATATTTATACCACATAAAGAAAAGTCACAGTGAACAGGTTTGGCTTCGAACCGGATTCGAGTTGTTCCCTTAAATTGAACGTCACGCATTGTGGTTTCCGTAATTTGTTTCTAATTTGCACGCAACACATTAGAATCTTGTCTACGTGTGAATATCTGCGTCTTTCGCAGCACGCCCCGTGCCGCCGCAAGGCAAGATTTAAAAACACTGTCCAAAATTCATGCCGTTGACTGTATTTCAGAACACGGCCACGGCTCTTAACTACTGCATCAGTAACAAACAAATACGTCCTGAGCGTTTGCTGTCTGCCGAACGCATCGGAGGTTCAGCCTAGCATGAAAATCCCATCAGCTTCTTGGCCCGGTGTAAGAGAGACATTTTTTACTCATTACGTCTTAATGCCATCTCCTCAATACGCTCAGTGCTTTCTGGTAAAAAAAAAAAAGGAACTTATGCCCTCTCAGCACTTCTTCCATGACATGTTAGCTTACAATGGACAACAGCAGGTGCTGTTAGTGGGACCCAGTAATGAGCATTTTGTAGATATTGCAATCCAGATGGAATAACCAGCGAGCGCTATAAGAGCGTGTCAGCGCCGTCATGATGGAAGCATATAAAGACATCATTATTACACGAAAGCCAATCACAGGCCAGGCTGCAGAACGCGATGGGTCGCTGCAACTTCTGTAGTAAATATGCCGGGGATGGCATGAAAGCAGATTATACAGGACATAAACAATACTATATTTATGGTGGGATTCAAGCGGAAGAAGAAAAGTCATCATTTACTTCCACTGTGAGATTATCCCTGCATGTTTTGTTTTCAGGAGTCATTTTATTTCTTATTACCAACAAAAAAAAGTGCAAATTCAGATAATTATTTTGGGTTGCTCTTAGAAGAAAAGGAAAAGTTTGTGCCTCTTTTTTTTTAGCCCAGTCAGCGATTTCCGGCTGCTTGAGCTTTACGTTGCATTTTTAATCTCTCTGTTAGGTGAGGTTGAAGCTGGTATCGCTGCTTCTTTGCTCCTCTTCAAATCATTTCACACATTTGATTTGAGGTCTCTTTGCATTCAGGCGACGATAATAGTCATTGCTGCGTACATGTTTTGTCAAATGAAGATAGTGGGACATCTTTGTTTATTATGTGAAGGTTTCAAACAGGAGATAAAAGCGTGCTACGTGCAGCCGGAGTTCTTCAGGCTTCTTCCGTGGCAGCTCCAGAGCAAACGTTTGTTTTAGTCTAACATATGACATCATTAATTGAGTCCGTTCGCTGGATAGAATGTCTGAAACAGGTAACCCTGGTGGAGCACATTTGTTTTAAATGGGCGATGACTGCCGGACCTGCTGTTTAAACAGCCTTGCATGCTTCAGGCGGGTGGAGACAGAACGCTCTTATCCGTCTTCATCGTAATATCAAGGTCATGGATGAGTAGCTCAGCTAATCTCCTTCTTCTCATATCTCTTACGGAGCGAAAGCGCTGGCAGGCCTGCCGTGTACTAAGCCCTCTCCAGCCAAAGACAGAATACGATGTCTGTTCCGCACAGGGGGAAAATGATAAACTACGCCGAGACGAAATTCAAGAATGCAAAGGTCCCGGCATTCGTAAGTGATATACTGTCCACATCCACACCCAGACACCAGCTGCTAAATCAATTTGGAGATAATCTATGCATATTCAAATTCTGTGCCAAACTATATAATCTTCGGCATCTGCTTCATTATGCATGGAAGACACCGTTCGAGCACATATTTCTATCGGAGCACACCCCCCCCCCCCACCCCCCGGAAGTTTATATGACTATTAAATATTGTACCAGCTGTATGCAGGGCCCAAGATCAAAAACTCCAAGCAGGCATTAGTGAGTCTAATAATGACAGCCTGATGTGGACAGATGAGATAAAGAGCCTAAAGTATTGCCCCTAAGAGAAAGTTGACTCCGCCTCTCCCTCGAATTTATTTGCCCGGCACAAAGTTTTATCCCCATTGTTCATTAGACTTCTGAAGGAATAATTAACAAGGCTTTAAAACACAGCTTTTATGGATCACCTGCTGTCCCCCCCCCCCCCCCCCCAATATAATTTTTGTGATTGCGCAGCAGAATACTGCATTGATGCTAACGTCTGGCACCCAAATGCCTCGCAGGATCGGTGGCTCTCCAATTAAAGCATTGCCTCTCAGTCTTGTGCCTGGCGCTGGAGCTCGGCGCTCGCTACAGGACTCATCCGTGTACAAACACCCAACTTCTTTATAATAGGCCCCCGAGATAAGAACAAAGCATCTAAAGGCACTTATGGAACGTGCAGAAGATGTGATGTGTTTTATGGAGCTGAACTGCATTGCATAGAGGAAGCCAAGACTTGCGGGTAGACTGATGGAAGGCACGGACACTGTTCATTTAAAAGCACGGAAATGGGAACGCGACCGTTCTTTCATTTAAAGCTACAGATTAGGGTGAGAATATTACCTCTTATCTGCAAAGAGAGCGCCGTCTCCTCCGAGTTGGCCCCTCCTTTGCCTGAATTGCGTCGCCTCCTCAAAATGCACAAATGTATTTGTCATGTCTGCCGCCAAATCACGAGGCAAATATTATCATCCGGCAAGCAAACAAACAGTCTTTTGTCTGGGAGATAAAGGTGAGGCATGTGGTGAGGTTAATGGGGCCCGGCTATTAGCATTGTCACTCAATCTGCCAGGCCTGACAGTGCAGCTCCGTCTGAGGGCCTCTCCTCCCCTCGTCCACCTGCTTATCACCCAGATAAATTAACTCCGGCAGGCTGGAGAGGCAGGTGGAGTTGGGGTGGCGGGGGGGGGGTTGCGTATCCTCACCTATCACCAGGCAGGAACACCAGGCACTGATCATTGCTTTGTTGACTCTAGTTAATAGCATGTGGGGCAGGCACAGTATGTGTCAGATTATTTTAGGGGGGGTCCGTGAGATTGACTTTCGGGGCACAAGAGTAAACACTTGATAATGAAATGCAACTGCATGTTTGTCAGAAGTGATGACAATGCCCCCCCCCCCCCCAGAGCCTTCCATCGCCCGTTCATACTCAGTAATAAGTTCCTCCAACCGTCACGATCACATGTTGGTAACTCTCTTGATAAAAGACGAGGCTTTATCACCAGAGAATACTTGCACGAGTTCAGGGAACGCTGGCGGACGTGCTGGAGACAATAGTTGGAATTTAGTTTTTCCATTTCTGATGTCAAGGATGCACGACCTCTCTTTTAGGGTTTTTTTTTTCTGCCATTATTAAATCGGCACAATTGTTCCGCTTTTGTTGCAAAGATATTTCAGATTATTTTTTCCACGGTTGCAGGAGTTTGGAGGTCAAGGAACAAGTTTCATTTCTGAGTTTCCATCAGCGCTTTGGTTTTCTTGGAAGGCCCGTCTCAATAGTTGCTGCACCTGAAAGGGCAGGATGGAGGTGCTTTTTTGTTTGTTTTTTTCTTCTACGTTTTGAAGTCTGTGGTGAATGTGGATCGTTGATTTAAGACATCAATGCGACTGTGTCAATTGGGAAGCATTCAGTGGGCTTTATTGGGCCGTTTTACCTTACAGGGGGGGGTGCTCTCTGTTTAATTGAACACTCATTAGCTATACCCCCACAGTTTATAGTGACCCCCCCCAAATGTAAAGTAATTAAGTCTAGGCAAAATGGAGTGCTGAATGGATCCGGATCTGTCCAATAACTGCACACAGTTTGTGCTCTCACTGGCTGGTCATAAAAGAAATCATTTTGGGGAAAAAGTGTGTGTGACACTAGCATATGATTGGAAAAGGAAGATTACAGGCGTAGCTAAAAGGGAACAGTAATTGAATTCTGAGATCCTAACGCACATTACGCAAAACTGAGAGACAAGAGAAAGCCTTTTTGCTCAACGAGGGGAAAGGGAAGGGTTGGGAGAGGTGAGTCCTCTGACTGCACAGCCCCTCCCTGTAGGAGTGCCACTCAGCAATGTTGGAGCCATTGCTGTGTTAACAGTTTCCGTTCTCATGGGGCGAGAGAGCCCCGAGTGTCGCCCACCTCCACTTGGCCGAGACCGGTGGAGACGGCACAGTGCTGCCAAGAATTGTCTTTTCTGCTGATGAACATTTAATAGAACCAAACTACCCATGAAAGACAAGCTAAAAGCCTTCCTCAAAGTCCCCGCAAATCTGAGGACCTCCGACAATCCATCAAAAATGTCGGAGGGCAACAATTTTTCATGCACAAGTCTCTGATGAAAAGATTATATGGGCTCAGTCAACATCATTATCATCATCTTTTGCCTTGAAACAAACGATGCCAACGTGCTGCTGGGTGTTCGTTTAACACAGAGCCAATGAATCTGATCATTTTGCATGTAAAATGTGAGGTAAAAAAAAAAAAAACTCCATTCCTCTTCAGCCTCTAAATCCATTTTGCATCTCTATACATTTCCATCTAAAAGATCTTTGCTTGCTTTTTCTTTCCTTTTCTCTCTCTCTCGCTCTTTTATTCCATTGATTCCCTGTTCAGACTGAGAAGCACATGGAATGAGAGTGAACAGAGGACTTAGAATATATTACATATCTTAAATTGAGCGGATCTCTGAAATGTGTGAAAGTTGCATTTCTCCCACTTGACAGTAAATGAAAACTTCAAGACTTTTATTGCATTAATGATTCAAGACCATACGATGTTTAAAGAGCAGAGAAGATGCTGCAGAGCATTTCTACGGTAGCACGCTTTCGAGAGCGTTGGGCATCACATCACATTTTGTGCTGCTTTTTTGTTTACTGCAATAAAGTAACACCACCGAGATTTAATTAAAATAGAATACCAGTACGAATAAACATGCTTCAGTTCACAATCATGACAAATACGCTAAATGTAGCGGCAATAAAAATATTTTTTCCGACATCTAACTTTAGCGAAAACTTGACTAATAGAAGACATAAACCACGCCGCATTTCCACATTCTCGTGCACCACGCACGGCAAAAGGAACGACGCGCGGGGTAGAGATTTAAGTTAGATATAACAACAATGGAGAGGAGGAGATTAAATATGCCAGCAAAGGCTTTTGCTGGATCTCATTGGTACCCTGGGTCTCATTTAGCCCTGATGTTGCACGAACCCGGTTAATTGGCCGAGGCCAAAGAAATCAAATTAAAAACAAACTCTGTTACTACTGTCTCTGATGGACTAAACTTAGGTCGATGCAGAGGAATGGAAGGAGATAAAGAGGCAGAAAGTCATCATTCGGCCTGTAAACGCTGCTATCAAACCGCCGAGCAACTAATTTATGGCTCAGAAATAGCGAAGCCGCCTCCCATCTCTCGGCATGAAGCGAAGATGACTATCCGGGTTCTGAGGAAAAGTTCTGTTGCCCTCTTTGGAAAGTTTTCCAACAAGTGAGGAAATGCATAATGTGGATATTAGGGTGGGGTGGGGGTGTGTGTGTGTGTTGGAGGTGGAGGGGTGCTTGAACTCTCTGCAGCGCAGGCAGTAACAGCCTTCACATTTATGAGGGAGCAGATCAAAGAGCGTAAGTCTAGTGAGGGAGGGGGGCCGGTCTCAGAGTCTCTCCTCTGTTTGGGAGGCGTTCAGGTGTCTACGGCGCGTATTGATGTGGAGCACCGTCGCGAGACACACTTCCCCATCCTTATTTCCTCTTGTCCTGTGGAAGCGATTCGGGCTTTGCTTCAAAAACGCCGCTTTATCAAAGACCCCACTTAAATTGTCTCTCCCCCTTTTTTTTTCTTCGGTGCTGCTCCTCTGTTTTTCAGATAAATAATATGTGTCTTTCTGGCTGGAGCGCTGCAGAGGCGCCTGTAGAAGAGCGACTGGTTAGAAGTAATCCCAGAGAGAGCTTGTAAAAGGAAAGATGCTGGTTAGCATTTCTTCAGAGGGACGGCGCAGAATGGTGAACTGGAGTCAGATGTTCCTGCAGCGTAGATTGTGTGCTTTTCCCACAGTGTTTGTCTGGCACACACGCCGTCTAATCAGCCACGAGAGGAGGTTCTTTCAAGCATCTCCACAGATGACTTTGCTCCGCGGTTCCACCTGCGTCCTCCTGTGGCACTCGGGGACGGTCATTCAGGCCAAAATCCTCTGTGCGTTCAAGAGGAACAAAAGCCTAACAATGCTGTTTAAAAAGTTTTAATATACCATAATCCAGCCACACTGCTCCATGCATCTTTTAATATGAAGCCTCGCATTGATGCTTAACCAGAAATTCAATTAGACCGTCCTCTCCATACTGCATTTACTGTCTTGTCACTACAATCATTACACCTGTCCTGCAGACATGCACAAACCAAATGCCAGTGAATGAGCTCATATTAAAAATCTGCAGTGGCGGGGATTAGTGTCTGTGTTCTATACAGATTTAAGCAGCGTCGATAGAGAAGAACCCAAACTAGAGCAGGGGAAAATTGGGTCTGGCAGAGATTATAACAGTGAATATAATAGGCCTGGTTTCTCCACTATAATTATGACACCAAGCCAATGCTTTGCAATCGGGGTGCAATGAGCAACACGCTTAAATCCACGCACCAGCAGGAGGATCAGAAATCCTCAATAACTTTAAAGTTATAGTATCTGATGATGCCACTATTAATTAGCTGCTGTGTGAGCAGCTCTGCATTGTGTCTTCTCTTCCCCACATGTAGCTAAGCAGGCAAGTAAACTTAGATCAATAATTACACAAGCGCTATCCTAGTTTCTCCACAGTTCTGTCACCAAATTTCACAGTAATTGGCCACCCCAGCTGAGAAACCCAGAAGCAAACCTTTATTGAGTCAGTGCAGGGCTGGCCTCGGAGTCTGGAGGGACGCTTGCCTGGCTTCATGTGGCTTCCCTTTGGAACCGAAGACACCCATGCGTCAATATAGAGGAAAGTTGAGTGCAAACTGTTGCGTTCATTTGAAGTAAGGCTTGGGTGTGCAAGCGTCGTATACGCATTGATCTGCTTACGCATGCACAAACTCAACCCGCAGCCTGCAGGGATAAATAGATTCCCACTGATCATGTCGATTTATTGTCAATCTAGGCTCTTTAGTAGTGCGTGTGTGTTGTACGCAAGCGTTGTCAAACTTGCGTCGTTTATTTCCGCCTATCTATTTTGCCTTTTGATGCCAGCTGGTTTTATACTGCCCATCGATTAAAGAGCGAAAGGGCCCTGGAGGCCTCGTGTTTGATCCGTGTTACATCCTTTCCTTAATTCTCCTCGGTGAGTTTCATACCGAAGACACGGGTCCCTCCGTGATCAAGAGAAATTCTTAGTTAGTGCAGCAAAAAGCCTGAAAACAAAGGTCCACTGGGGTGGGGGTGGGGGGCAGAGGTGGGAGGACTCGTGTCTTTCAACTGTCATGGACTGCATCATGCGACTTGCTACCCATGGAGGACTCACAAAGCGCCCTCGTTTGTAGAATTGCTTTGGGTCGGACGCGTTGTTTCTCCGTGCTGTGCAGTTTGTTTTTGTTTTTTTGTCAGCTCGTGGATGTTTTAGTTGCGCATCACTGTCTGGAGCCTGTTTTGCCCACAGAGCCCATAACTCTGCTGCAACGAAGACCCCTCATTATGCAGACATAACAGCATCCCGATGTGTGATTTTAGATAGCATGCCAGTGCTCCAAAAAAAAGGGGGCCTGACGTGTAGCGCAGCGCCATCGTGACCCAGTTTGACTCATAGCATATGCATCAGGTAGCTTAAGCAATAGCAGCAGTGTAATATGGAAACAACAATAACTCATAGTTTCTACAGAACCTTGTTCTCTTCCGAATAATTAGAACTGTTCTTCTCTGAGTTAGCTGCTATAGCTAGCGCCTTCAACATTCTTTGGTCCTGTCCAGCCACGTCTTTGACTTTTCGGAGATGGCCAGCGGGCCCCCGGGGGCCTGGCTAGACACAGGCGGTGAGATAAGCTCAGCCACATTAGAGAAGAGCTGTGAGGCCGGAACCAGAATCACTCCATTTGTGATGCAAGGCCTTCTGTTCTTAGATCCTGGGCATTTCCTCTGTCTCCCTGCCTGTGTCATATCTCTGATGGAATTTCCATGATAAGCTCAGACCGAGTTGTTATCTTGAATGCGCAAACGTCTCATGTCCGCACCATTGTCTCCTCGCCATAAATCCCTGAGCGCTGAATGAGATATCTGAATAGGACAGTTGCATACCCCATGAATAAATTTCTCTCTGCAGGCCAGAGAGACATTTTTTGAGGGGACACACCCACCAGGCCCGGGGGGGGGGGGGGGGGTCAGAGAAGCAGACATCTCCGCTGATGAAATGTAATCTTGTCCCAAGCTGTGGCGAGGAAAGGCCAAAGTGACAGAACAGTAGATAGGTTAGCCTGAGTGTGTGTCCACACACTCATCCGGTTCCTGACGTCCTCCTTGACAGGCCTCTGCCCATTTCGTTTCCTCTTACATGGCTGCGCAGCCAAAGCCCATTTCACCGCGACACTTTGAACTTTCTCAATCCACTGCTCTCCATTGCTTTGAGTGCTGCGCTATAAAAAATGTCTGATTTGTTATTGATAAAGTCATGTTAAAAACAGCCATAAAGATGAAGCAAAGCCCATCTGTGTGCCCCCCCCCCCCTCTCCCATGTAATTCTCCCCACCTCCAAAGATAAGTGAGCTGTGAGAATAAAACAATAATACACGGCGATGCTTGAGTGTGTCGCACCGGCCCAAAACAAAGTTTTCTATTTTCTCCTTCTCCTCACATTAATAGTCTAATCAGCACTTCTCTGCCCTCCCCCCTCTGTCTATCAGTCACTCTCTCTCTCCCTCGCTCCAGTTTCCTCCCTCTTTCCCTGAGGGTGACCTTGAAGGTATTCCTCCTGTGTTTTTGTTCAGACATGGAGAACTCTCGGTTTCTTCCGTTTTCATTAGCAGACTCAGTCATCCTGCCTGTAGGGACGGCCCGGTGCTGCGCTCACGTTACCGGCTTATTGACTTCGGAAGAGAGAGAAAACGCCGTGGACACGATTCACCACGCATGAACCTCAAGCTGCCAGCTTCTATCTGTACCTTCCTTTCAACAGAGAGCAAAGCAGATAAACGCTGCAGCTTTTGCTTCTTCTTTTTTCAGGCGTTGTCAGTAATCAGATACGCAGACAGGGCTAATTAATATTTGGAGATAGTGCTATGTAGGAGCTGGCACTGTTAAAAACAACACGGGCTTTACGCAAAGTGAGCCTGATTCAGACCTCAGTGGAAAGTCGTCTGTTATTATCTCTGTTTCTGTCTGTCTGATTATTAGCAACATTACACATAAATAAATAAATACATAAATACACGACAGATCATGAAACTTTGAGGGCGTTTCGGGGATATAACAGGATAGCGATATGTTCCACTTTTTTCCCACCCTGATTTATGACGAGAAGAGTTTGGCATGTGGCTGCATTGTCTTTCTTCTCCTGCTTCTGTTTTGCAACAGGCATCCCCGCTTCAGCTTTTCAGTGCTGCAGGATCAAGCTGTAATGAATCAGACGAATGCAATCCGGTCTTCTTTTTGTCGTTTTAATTAATCTCACACAAATGTGAATGCAAAGCAGAAGTGGGTCCTCCTCAAACCGCACAACTTGTATCCACTAATCAGGCAATGCATTGAACCGTAGCCTTCAAAAATGATGTATACATTTCAATCATTTTAATCAGCTTCTTTTTCTTTTCTTTTTTTTTAACACACATACATTCTTATCTGTAAACGGGGATGAAGGTATCGGCAGAAAATAATCTCCCTCAAAGGCGGATGTATGTTTGATCGCGCCGATACCTCAGCGAGGAACCGGGGCTGCCCTGGGATTCACCCTCCGGCCGTCCTGCTGTCTCTATCCCTCTTTTATTTCATGTTCCCGTTTTGGAAGGCCTGGGTGGAGCTTGTCTCCATTCAGCTGTACAATCCAAGCTTTGAACTATGCCACTATGGCATTATGGTAATCAAAAGCTGAATGCATTCTGAGGCATCTCATTGTGCGCTGTGTACGCATGTTTGTTTGTTTTTTCTGTTACTGAAAGGAGTTGGTGAAGAAAAAAAAAAATGTGGTGTTGCAGTTAGCAGCCCACATTCCAGTTTGATGCACCTGATAGGTTGGCAGCCGTGCAGCAATCAGTTAAATGACAGAGTGACAGGTTCAGATCACAGCTGCACAGTGCAGCCGAAGCCAATTGTGTGACAATCAGAGGCTATTTTCTTCCCTCGCCCGCCGCAGAACAGATTTCGGTGCTTCGGTTGGCCCTCGGGCATCATAATTATGCAAAGGGCTCAGCAGAGAAAAGTTGTTTGTTCCACTATTGTTTAGACTTTCTTTCCTATCACTTAATCATCTGAAGAGAGCGGTTGTGGTAATATGCAGAGAGATGCAAGCTTCTGTTGACTATAAACATTCATCTAGAAAACAATCTGAAAGTTCAATTAAAAACTGTTTTTTTTTGTTGTTTTTTTCCTGCAGAGTTTGGAGACATGCAAATGATTCTGCAAGTCATCGTTTCGGTAAACAGAGCCACTATTTTGAAACGCTGCGTGTGAAATCTCTATTTTTGTATTTTTAAATCCGAAACTGTGCAAACCCGCGATGTAGAAATGACTGATTTATGTGTAACAGATCATATTGAAATTTAAAAGCGCTTTGCTAGCGGTCGGCTTTGACTTGCGGCTCATGGTCAGCCATCGGTTTAAAGGTACCCGTGAGAGGAAAGGGCATTGCCTGCCAGTCTTCTGACCGGCTCTCCCCCTGCAGTGAAAAACAATTACAGGTCACTGATAGGTCTTCCACTTGGCGGCGTCTGGATATGTTATACGCCGGTCTTAATGTGGGCCAGGACGGCGCTCCAGCACATTTGGCGATTAAATAAATCTGATTGACAGTTTCCTGCTACGTATCAAGCCCGTTCATTTTTCATTTGCCGCAGCAACCTGCCATTTCTGGCCGTTTTAGATGCTCACTCAACAATTCAGAAGGTAAAGCCCCGCCCCCCACGGGCCCGGCACTGTTGGCCCACCACGCAGAAATTGGGCTCCGCTCTGTTTTGTTTTTTTATACACCGGCCCCAATGCTGTGAAAGGGCACATGAGGCTGGAGGGGGGGGTAAAAGTAAAATAAAAAGGCTCATTGAGGGAAAAGAAAAGTCTCCTGCTGCGTTTGTCTGATATTTATTGTTCGTTTATGGAGTCTGAATCTAGAGCGGAGAGCGATATCTGTCCTCACTGCTAGCAGTTAGCATTTTTATGTCATCTCGATGCTTTTAGTTTCACTCTATATCAATGTTTCTGTCGTGTTTATGGCTCTGAGCTTCCTGCAGTCAAATCTCGGTTGATTTTGAGCCGCTCAGGCGCTGATCGTTGGACCTTTGACACTGGAGCTAAAGGTTGGCACGAACGCTAATAATCTAAAGAAGTGAAATTAAACAGGATTATACTGGGCTAAATATTCCATGTGAAAAAACATCTGCAATAATGCGACTCTATTGATTATCATATTGCATGTACAGAGTTAGTGACCGAAATGATGACCTGTCTGCTTGGCCTGTACAAAACGACAGTATTCAACACTCTGTCATCCGAACAATAATTCAATCTCCTTCCCGGCAGTACGGCTGCCATCACCTCTGGTATCAGGTTTTCTGTCGAGCTGCAAGTGCTGGAAATGACGAAAGGAGTTCGTAGTAGAATATTAACTCATCAAACGACATCTTTATTCCCAGACTTTGTTGCTGAATTTAGGGTGTCCCCCCCCCAACCTGCAAAAAAAACCTCACATTATAAAAATGAATTTATTTAAATTAATATTAAAAAAAAACTAATTGGTGCCCTTTAGAGATTTAAGATGACTGTGTTAAGTAGTGCAAATCCGTGCAGACCTTCAGGACGTGTGTGTGTTAAGCCTTTTGGTCAGTCGGTCAATGCAAAGGGAGAAAAGTCATCCCCCCCTCCTTCAGCTGCTGAAGCACTACAGGTCCTCTTTGCACACATCAAGGTGGAAGACTTATGTAGCACCGACCCCCCCCCCCCCCAGGTAAGACATCTTAGGCCTGTGTAATCACTAGCTGGTGAGCTGCATGAAAGCTAATGAGCCCCTTGTCTAGACATCCACCACCTGCATTCATTGCTGTTCTATTGAGAGGGGGGGGGGGTTCTCTGGGCTCCAAGCAGACTGCAGGTGGAGATGATGGAGGTCTGTAAAGGTTCAGCAATGAGGCCCACGAGGGGAATCTGGTGACCGGCAGTGTGCTGGTCTGAATACTTTAGTAGTCGAACACACGGCTGTCATGGCCTCGGTGGACGACTTGAACCCGGGGCTAACCTAAAGCTGAGCCGTCACTCCACGGAAAGTCCGGTGGGCCTCGGTGCGAATTAATTCATGCAGTCTGACGCCATTCAAAGGTGCAGTTGTTCCGTCTTACACGAAGCATGTGGCTCGTTACCCGCCCCCTATAGACTCCCGCTGTCCAAAATGCAGATTGCCTTATTGTAAATGTTAAGGAGAACAATGCAGATGTTCTATTTAGAGTTTGTACATCTGTTGTGCCTGCAGAGAATTGGGAACGTTCCTACACCGAGAGCGGGTTCATGCAATACCTTGACTTTTTCGTCTGCTCCATCTGGATGAGGGAATATTTACCCAGCGATTCAGGATTCTCCGCTGCGTGTCGTGTCGTTTCAGCGCCTGTTCTGACAACACAGAGACATGGAATGAAAATATGGGAGATAAATTGGATTTATCGCCGTTAGATTTGTTTTATTTCGGAACGATATAGCCATTACCTTTTTCCACAACATTTTTACAGCGGCGCTATTAAAGGATTAGCAAACTTCCCAGAATAGTTCAGGTGAGCCGCGCGCATTGTTACAGCTAACCGAATTTGAACCATGGATACCAGGAACTCATTTATGCCGGCCGTAATTGTCAGTTGTCCGGCCTTCAATTATATTTTCATCTCGCAAACAAATCCATTCTGAGGCAGCAACTGAAAATGCAGAGAGAGAGAGAGACGGTGTCCTGTATGCTTTCCGTATCGGGTTTCACGGCTTGTGTAAGTGTTTGTTATTCAGGTTTAATTATGTCCACGGGGCCTGGGAGTCCAGGCCAATCTACACGGCACCGTTTTAGCCCGAGTCACAGCGGACCGGCTTGATGTCTTCCTCTTCTTTCCTCGGCTCTGAATGAGCAATTAAAGGTCATATCAATTAGAGCGTGTTGTGCTCTCCAGACTCGTTCTGAAACAGCTTGCTCCTGTTGCACTGTCAAGATGGAATAAGCATTCAAACGCGACGCTTGGCCTTCCTTGCTGAAATGTTATTTAAAAAAGAAAAGAAAATGGAGTTGCAGCAGTGATAAGTTTGTTGGGGTGCAGCTCACTCACTGTACTCTGTACATTCCGTACCGTATGGGCGTCATTTAAACTCATTTTAATGGGATAAAAAGTAAAGCGATAACTTTAGAAAAGGCATTCCAACCTGTACAGGTGAGACTCCCGCAAAGGGTTAAGTGTTCTCGATGCAGTGCCCCTTTCAGTCATTCAGTGGTTCATATTTTACTGCCAGCCAGGAAGCCCCCCAAAAAATAATTGCATGAATGAAAATGTATGTCGCCTCAGCATGGAGGATCTACGTCAACGCCTCCCACATGCTGGGGTTCAAACAAACATCCACCCGGCACCGAAACCGGAGAGAAACAATTGTTTTCATTGATGATCCGTGAATCCTAATGAAAAAGCATGCACAAAGCGGCATATTGCAAAAGGCGACACGTGCCGTTGCCATAGCGAACGGCCGTCTTTGTGTGCGCCAAGATTAAATGTGTTTGTTTGCAAGTGGAACCAGTGACGGAGGTTTCTTGGCAGTCTTGCGATGAGGGTGTGTTTGTGGAGGGGTTGGGAGGTGGGAGAGCAGGTGGATGGATGGGTGTGTGTGTGTGGGCGGGGGGGCAGGGCGGGATTCCTGAAGTATGATTAGATTAATTTTAATTCATTCATTTATTCATGAAATTCAATGGGTCTCATGTCTTCTAAGAGACAGAACACTGAATGCCCTTGCTAGTTTCATCATCATGCTTTGTATTATTTGTAAAGAAGGAATAAATTGTTTCCATCTTGCACAAATAAGAAAAGGAGCAACCAAAGAAAGCAAGATTACAGCGAAGTGCAAACATGATCACGGTGAGACAAGTGGCTGTGCATCAGTGGCCTGCATTAATGGTGGGACACAGTTTTTAGTTTTTGTTGATCGGGGGGGCTGTTCCTGTTGATGACGGGCGCCGTCGTGGCTACAGATCCGTTTCATGGCGATCGGAGAAGCGTGGCTCCTGTAATGTGAATGTGGCAGCAGATTGTGATGTGAATCAATCTGAGGGTGCCATACAATAGAGAACAAGGCTTTATCCCCCCCCCCCTGCTCATTTAGGACAGCTTTCTCCACTGTGGTGATTATTATCATCCCACTTGTTAGACGTGAATGAACAGCCTCCCAGCGACCGTTGGACCCTGGCCCCTACGAGGACACCCCCATCCGAGCGTACTCCATCACGGCTCCCACATTTAGCCGATAGAACCATAAATAAATCATTGCACTATATGAAAGTTTTGGGAATGCGGGGAAAGTTATTTTTATTTGATTAAATTCAATTTTATTTTGCCGTGATTATTCACTCCCTCGCCTGCCAGAAGTGCTGTAATGCCTTTCTGATTTATGCTCTGTGTGTGACTTAGAGTGTCGTTGTGGGAAGTGCGCGCATATATCAATATATGTCAGCGGACTCATACAGTAAATTGGGTGGCCTGGTTTCACCGGCCTCCGTTTTTGGTCTTGACAGTGTCCTTGGGCAGGTAAGACCAAGGTTAACGCAGAAGTTATTTTATGATGGAATATTTTACGTAAGGGAATCCAACTAGTAAACCTGGCACCCGTGACCTGTTGTTTTCTCAAGGTCTATTTCTACCTGAAGTTTCCACCAGACTCTCCTTAATCTCTTAATGCAGCTGCTACGGAATGAAGCGACAAATAAAGGCTGTGCTTCAAAGAGCAAATTGTCACGCTTAATTCCATTTATTTTTTATTAGTTTTAATCCCCTGGAAATATTCAATTGAAGTGGATTTTCATTGTGTATAATCACACGGATGTTGTCCCGCCTGTAATAGCGTGCATTAAGCTAACGAACGAATGCTTCTCCTCTCTTTTCCATGTTCCCTGGGATCCTGCTGGCTGATCGCTGCCATCAACAGGTAAATACAATCTTTCTACTCTCTACCTGGAATCAGATCACTTTCCTGTCAAGCTGCCCTTTACCCCGTAGACCAATCGTATGTGATGACTGCCCAAGCGTGGACTGCCCCCCCCCCCCCCCCCCCCCCGACTGCCCACTGTCTAAACAACGGACCCGACACCACCCCCCCTGACTGAACAGCCCTTTCCTGAGCTCAGTAGCAGAGAGGAAAGGGCAAGATAGCAGCGCTCAGGCGAAACAATAGCGCCGTTAGGAGGTGTCGGGGCCCTGGGAGCTGCGAGGTGGATGATGATAGGAGCCCGCTGGCGTTGCTGCTTCTCCCTCTGCTGAATGCTAACATATTGCCCTCTGTGGCTGCCCGCCGACCCCACTGTGTGGTCAGGACCCTGGTGGTCACGGGAAGGAGTGGCTGGGATGTAATGAGCCCAGTCTGCGCCTCTGTTGTGTGGTGTGTTAGTCTGCCCCCGCCCGACGCAGGGCGTCCCTCTGTGTTCCCCGTCGGTGGATATTAAAGGCCTGCTGTCACGTGACTCCGTCCGTACCCAGCTGCCTGCTGCTCGCTATCCATCAGTTTTTGAGGCTTCATCTAACCGTCACTATCTCGTGGAAGAATACCGAAACTGACATTTCACCTATTGTGTTTAAGCCTGTCCTCTTTATCGGTAACAGTCGCATTCAAGAATCTCAGCCCAGGGGAAGTCCTGGATTATCAGTGTTGTAGTCGGCACTGTTATCGTAATTGCTTGTAGCGTTCATTTTTTCGCGTGCTCGTTGAAAAAGGCGCGCAGAACAAGCAAAGTCATCTGAAATAAATGACCCGTGCGTTTATTAGAGCTAAATCTTCACGCCCTAAATGTGATTTTTGAATCCATTTATTCTGAATGTCTGCTCATCTCTATTACATTACCCCATGGGTGAGTAAATATAAATGAGGGTTTTTGTAATCCTATTTGAAAGTTTATTTTACTGAGATGAGTCGTCTTGTAATGTCGGGATCGGTTGTCATCCTGTCCTGCTCGTGTACCAGTCAAGCCATTTCTTTCTCCACTTTATATATATATATATATGTCTGGGGTTTTTTTATTATTATTTTTAGCCCAGCTTGGAGGACAGCCTGCTGGCAGGCTGGGACGCAAAGAGGTTTTCTCTAGCAATACATGAGTGTGAGAGACTGATGGAGCATGCCAGACAGCGGTTTTTGGATTTATCCAGATTAATGATGAGAGGAAGTGAGGTTGGATGTGAGCTGGGAGAGACGCGGAGGCAATGGGAGGCAAGAGGGGGGGGGGCGCTTTCTGTGCAGGATACTGAGAGGTTAGAATTCCCAGGCGGGCAGACCCCAGCATGGCGGCGTTGGCTGAATGGATTGCGTTGTATTTCAGAACACTGCTGTGTGTGTGTGTGTGTGTGGGTGGGTGTTACTGTTTTGTCATCTAGTAAAGAAAAGCATCCTTGCCTTCACTTTGAATTCTGTTACGCCCCTCTCAGGACTCAGAGCTGTCTTTTTAGGTTGCTTGAGTGGCATCTGTACGGACCGACTTGATTTATTTCAGACTAATTTGGCTCCCCTGTGTTCTTCAGTCTTCCCTCATATTAACAATACAACACTGTTGATGCTCCCTTCCTTTGCCGTGCCATTTAAATAGCTAAAAAAAAAGAAAAGAAAATCATGAATAACATCACAACAATTGCCAGGATGTGATAAACATCACTGTTTATCAAGATAAGAGTGCAATAAAAAAAGGCGAATGGGGTGCAGTCACAAACAAGAAAACGGCTGTATGAATTGATCAAGAGATAAAAGACAAGGGCAACTTATCATCGCAGATGTTTCATCGAAATATCCCTTTGTTAATCTGCTTTTTATTCCACGTGCATTGATGTTTACAGTGCGTCTGGGCTGTAAACTTCTCCTTAGGGGAGAGAAAAACAGCAATTCTGGGATGCCGGATGAAAGAAAGACGACGTGTTCCTCCTTTTTCACAACAGTGAAAAGGTTGAGCGCATTCTTTGTGCAGCCGCTCGGTGCTACTCTGTCATTTCACAGGTTAATACAGTCATCTATCGCAGGAAAGACTGAAATTGCATTTTAAGAATATCAAAGGGAACAAAAAAGTGCTCTCCTTATAAGTTTAGCCCATTGCTTCGCGCAGTGGCGACACTTTTGAAGAGAAAAGGAAACTTAGATGAGACGCAACGATGTCGGGCACATATGGGATTTTTATTCATGTTCGCAAACAATTATTGTTCTTCTGAGTGGACCGGTGGGTTTCTGACAAATGATGCCTTTCATCCTTCATCCATTGGTTGAGAATACACAGGGCTTGTTGGATTGGTGAGTATAAATCAATTTCCAAAAAGCTAGAAAAACATTAGGAAGAGGCTTCCTCTCATAGCCTGCATGCTATCTGGGGTAACCCCTTCGCAGCCGGGCATCCCTTGCCTACAGCCAATCACAGGGAGGTTTCTGTTTGAGTAAACTGAAGTATAATGGAGCGTCTCCCTGTAGAGGAGTCACGTACCAGTGATTTTCATTCATTTCATTTGTAATCGTCGAGGAGGGAGGCGGCGGGGAAGGGAGGCGGCCCTCTCAAAAGACCTTGAGCAAAAAAGCATTTGACAAAGAGCGTCAGGAAAAAAAAAGAAAAAGAAATGCTGTGCAGCAAAGAGTGAGAAGGGTCTCAGTCAAAAAAGACATAGGAGGAAAGTATAATAAAGGAGTGCATGGATCGAGAGAAAGGGAAGACAATAAACCACACAGCAAAGATCTGAGGACAGGATTAAAGACGTTCAGGTTGTGACGTCGCGTCTGCAAAGTGTCGAGGGGCATCTTTTACCGATCCACTGAGCCCGTTCAAACCCGGTATCATCATCTGTCTCAGGTGATCCGACCGCAAGCCGGCAGCTATAAATCCTGCATTTCACATCTGGCATCATAATACAGCGCTCGCGTGTGTCTCAAATAAACTCTTGTGATGTCATTCTCCTGCTTAATATGTAAATAAACTGAGATTATGAAGTCATTTACAAGAACTGAGGGTTCGTTCGTCGACAGCAGGTCGCAACATTTATTCTGTTTCACGACTCGTAACTTCCGATAGTTCCGGGTCCTTTCCACGCAGGCAGGAAAAGGGGGCACATCCTCTGTTGTTTTGCTGCATTTGTAAAATTTGATAAGTGCAACTTTAATTACGTGCCTTCGTTCATACATGCAGAATAAAAGCTGAGGTCAGTTCAGTGGGTTGTAATGTTTGCAGATAAAGAGCTCCAACAAGAAAACGGCGCAGGCGATATATTGGATTTTAGGCCAAATTACAAGATGGCACAAATGATCAACAATTAATCAAGTTTTTCCTTATTCATCGCTCTCAAAATTGACTTTAGGTGTGTGGGGGGGGGGGGGTGCGCTTAAGGGGATATTGCGTTGACGAATCAATGGAAGCAGACAGAGTGTTAACAAGTATCTGCTGCTCACGTTGACACATGAGAGCCCAAACATGTGATTTTTGTGAGAGTAAACCAAATGGCCTCAGATGTGTGTGTGTGTGTGTGTGTGTCCATGCATCTTGTGTGCATTCAAACCCGTGCTTTCTAGCTCGTAATCCAATCGCTCACGATGCGTATTAATAGCGGGTCTGAACAGGATCATTTTGCACGTCACGCTTGAAAAGCAAAGCCCACAGCAATGGCAAAGAAGTGCGGAGAAGCTAGGTGAAGGTCAGAGTCAAGGACGTGGATTTGGAACTGAGTCCTTGGGACAGTGGCTGTCCCCTTTAAGCTCTCTGAGCTGTCATGGATCACATCTATAGAAAGGAGCCTGCACTCTTGCATCTTCATAGGGAAGGACGACCCCGTGACAGAGTCTTTTCTGGGATAGGCTGTGATGCAGACCGGTGGGACCTGGGAGTATGTGGGATGCTTTACTTTGTCGACATCTTGATTAATATACTGACTGCCATTCGTACTGTAGCTGTACGGACCAAACCATCAGGGACAGCGAATGAGGCGCTCCAATGGAAAAGACAGAGAAAACAAATCACCTCAGTCTTTATTATAACGTGGCGTCCCCCAGGGTTGAGCAGCTAAATAAATTAAGCAGCAAATAAATAAATGACATTCATCAGTGCCCTGACAAGGGAGAAGAAACTGATGAAGGTACAAATGGGAGGTAAAGATAGTTCCTCATTTAGTTTGCATCAAAGATTTCGGCAGCACAGCCCCCCCCCCCCCCCCCCCTCACTCCACTCCTTCTGATTCCATTCGCGCAATGCAATTATAACAATTGCAGTCTACGGGATTTGCATACAGCAGCCCATCAAAGAGCTGTGAATGGAAAAACAAAGAAACTTGATGAGAGAAAGGGAATCTTAATTACAAATCTGGATGAGGATAGTTAGATCATAACAGCCTTAGGTGGGAATATCAACAAAAAAAACCCACACACGGTGATAAAACACGGCCTGTTTGAAAATTCTACCGACATCCATTCTTGCAATGTGAGCAAAAGTTTTTATAGGGCCTACTTGTATCGTTGCAGTTCAGTCTCTGGGAGGAAACAGCTGGAGCGGCACACTGGTTGATGAGCAGCGCTGGTGGTGAACGGCGCTTTATTGTCAAAGCCCCCCCCCCCCCCCCCCCCCCCCCCTGACACAGCGCCTCCCTGTGGCGTCTGCCTCAACCAACAGCCTGGCAGTCTGTGCACGGTGGAGATGGTTCCCCGGGTTGGAGCT
>NC_090898.1:14181882-14243822 GCF_040956055.1 Brachionichthys hirsutus
CTTTGTCTTTTTCTTTTCCCATCACAGTCGCAGTAGGAAAGGAGCTGACTGGGAAACTTTGCTGACACGGGTCGGAATCAAAGCTGGTTAAGAGCGCGAGCGTGGCGATGCTGTGTGCGTAACTGTCAATGTGGCTTAGTGGGCCCATTAGAGGACTTACCGCCGAGATGCAGTGCGGATGAGGAACCGCCGTGACACCTGGCTGCTGCAAAGCGCTAATTAGCATATTGCGTGTCGGCCGTGGGCGTGGTTTCAGAAGACAAATATGTCTTGGGTTAGCTTGAAACTAATTCATCAATGATGTATGTCCTGTGTTTTACTGTCTGTCTCCGCCTCCCTCCCCTGCCCATTAGTGTGCGATGGTGTCTCGTTGTGTGTGTGGATGTTCCTCCAGTCACAGGGACTCTGTAAGATCTAATGAGGCTAGGCTCCCAGCCATCTCAGCATCCCATCCTTACTTACCGGAATGAACATGGGGCCAGGGCAGGGAGGTAATTAGGCAGGGAGTGGTGGTCAATGACGGGCCGCCCCGCGCTCCAGGCTTCCAGTTTCCAACTGCTTTGTGCACTGTGTGGCCTGCACAAAAGGGCTGACGAGGAGACATGCTGACATTCAGGCCTGGCACACACTTCCAAGGGTGTCTACAAAAAACAAGAAAAACCTGCTGAGCCATTGGAGGTTCATCGTCCTTTATCGCATCTCGCATTCTTCCTCCGCAGCACCACCTAATGCTTCTAAACTCTACAAATCACCAAATCCGAAAGCTGCTCTGGGATCATTTGTGGATTGACGATTGAATACAAAAATCAGGCATCGCTCTGTGGCCTCAGTTGTTGGTAAAGTTTTCAGGAGTGGATTTGAACTTTCATGCAGCCCCATCGATCCTCTACTTCCTACTTTCACAACAGGCTACAATAGCAAATGGCTACGTCAACGCTCTGTCCCTGACTGACTGCGATGTTTAATGCTATGCAGACAAAGAGCGATCATTTCACGGCGAGGCGAGATTTATTGCGTTGCTTTTGGTGTTGAGGTTTAAAAGTAAATTCCCTTGCACAATCACAGAATGAATCATTTGATCTTTAGCATCTGATAAGTCATTGTTAGTTGTGGCTGTGACATTGGACAATTTATCCCTTCTTAGACCATAAAGCGGGCCGTGGACAGGGCGAGCGTCTGTCTTAGATGAGCCACATAAAGCCACAAGACCCAATAAAAGGAATGTCACGGGGAGTGCACCGAATGTCATTAATAATAAATCACAAATGTCTGAAAGTGACCTGGCAGCAAGGATGGACACGGTGGAAACCTCGATGTAGAGGCAGAGCACCTCTATTTATGTCAATCACAACCTTGTAGCTGGCCTTTTATTACTACAAGAAGCAATTAACCTTTCAGAAAACAGTGTCACTCAAGCACACACAAAGAGCATTTTGGAGATGTTCAACAAGTCCTGAGACAAATGGCTTTGATAAGGTTGGTGTTAACCGGCAACCTGCAAAAATCAAAAGCAAAGTTCGCTGGCCTCCTGCAAGTATCCTTCCGTCGCGACTTTGTGTGTGTCTCGACGTCTCACCTTGTGTTTGTGCTTTTGGTTTGAAATATCATTCACTGTAGTTGTCTACATCTGCTGTATTGTGTTATATTTTCGATATTGTCAGCAGTGAAATTCATGGTAAAGTGGATGGTGGCTCATAATGGGACGTGTTCAGTGAAGCCTGATCTCAGCTCAACACCAGTAAAGCAGCAAATGGCATGTTAGCCCAGCAGGTACTCGCCGTTCTCCTCCAGTTGTAAGAGATCCTGGATCCTGGAACTGGAAGGTTTTCCAGGAGAATCGTGAGAACGAGATTTGTTTGCACATGCATGCATGCATGTGCAACCAGGGTTCATCGGGACATGCAGAGGGACAGAGAGACACTTTGTAAATGCTGCTTACAAAATGAAGTTGGGCAGTTACACAACTCATAAATAGATAAAAGACTAAGCTGGATGGAGCGGCAGGAGGGACGGGACAGCTCAGTGAAGCATTCGGCCTGTTGCCATCCCTGGGAATGTACGCCGTAATTTACGTTTGCCAGTGAGGTCAGTTTGGAGGAACGCGTTTGGTTCTATGTGTTGTGATTGGAAGGCTTCCGGACCCCGGGGTTTGCACACCTGCTCATCTATCTGTAGCTGCAGAGGGAGTCTCCTCTCCAAAATCCAAAATGAGCCTAGAGGGTATGGAAGTGTGAATGTGCATGTGTGTGGTGTGTGTGTGTGTGTGTGTGTGTGTGACAAAGAGAGAGAGAGAAAAGAGAGAGATATAAAAAGTGGAGTGCACGATGATGATGAATATATTTATTAGTTAGAATGTTAGGGTACAAGTACAGTAGCATGTATTACAGTACAAATACAGTCAAACATCCTGTCTAAGAGGATGCGTGCATGTATGCACAAGAGTAATTTGGAGAAATTATTGTTGTGCATTTTATCCATCCATCCATCCATGGTATCTCTCCCTCCTCGATGGACGTCTCTTAAGGGACATGATAATGGGCGTCAGGAGCTCTTTAATATCGTCTTTCAACCATCAAACTATATCTCCACTCCATGTCAGCATCTCTTCGTCCCTACTGGACACATTCTGGGCATCCCTGCTGTTCCTTCCTGAGATATCGGATGTCTTGCCAAAACCTTTAGAGGCCAATTGAAAGTCCTTTTCCGTAGGTTCCTCCAACTCTTCCCACACCCTGGTCTTTGCTTCAGCGTCGTTGCCAGGGACGATTTATACCTCTAGAGCAAGGCACCGTTCCACCTCTGGGCACCCTGAGTGCTCGGTTGACCAAAAATTACCTTCAGAATTTGTTATTTGTTATTAAGAGCACTTTCATGGATAGAATGGATATTTTATGGTAATTATTCGTTTGTTTTTATGTATTACCATTTTAGGTGACTATTAGAATACAGTAAATTTAAGCATTAATGCTAAAAAAACAACAACAAAAAACACACACACATGATTTAGCCTTTTCCTTAAAGTTTAGACTACCGGTACTCTAATTGGCTAGAAACTTGGGCCTGAGTCGACATTCTGTACCGTATTTTGCACGTTAAAAAAATAAATGAATCCACTGGGTCCTGACATCCTCAGGTGGGAGTCAGTGAAGACTTTTGCGTGGTTTCTTGCAGTCAGTAACCGAACACTTCCCTCACTCAGCGGTTTTACCGGCCCTTGTCTGGTTGAACATCCAGTGGTTTCATAGAGGGTTGCGATGTTCCCTCCTCATCTTCATAAGCTGGTGAGGTGGGTGGGTAGAGTTCCTTCCTGGGAGAGTGGGCTTTGTTATATAATATTGTAGATAAGTCACAAAAATGAAGTGTGGACAGAGTTTCCTGAGGCCATTCATGACCAGTGTTCTTTTTTTTTTTTCTTGCGTCTTGAGTAACTCACTGTGTCACTTGGGGCTTTGCGACATTGCAGACTTTCTATATCAGAAAAGAAAAAGCATGGAAACCCAAATGCACAATATGCTTCTAAATAATAACCCAAGGAAATAACACTATAGTAACAAAAGGAAAGGCATATCATTCCAGAATATTTGTTATCTGAAATGTTATCCTAAGAAGAAGTGGTGGAAGCAAGGTTCAGAGCAAGCCCTGAATTAAAGCTAGTCAGATCTGTTTATGAAAAATATTTAAAAAAAGATAAGGGATTCTTCTCAATTACATTTTCATTCTTTTTCACAGAACTATAAAATAATGTAATATTTTAATAAGCAGTGTTATCATTGGATGCTTGGTTAGCATTTACTCCGGACTCTTCTCTTGGAGACCGTGCTAGTAGTTTAGCGGTTCTTTCTCTTGTACCATAATGGATATTTGTCTTGAGTACCTTGATTTTGCTGTCGCTTCTTGCTACTTATCATTCAGATGTTCTCTTCCTTGCTTTTGCACGTCGTTCATACGAGTTTCTTTTCTTATCTTTTGACCTGAGGCTGTTTTTTCATCGGCCTTTGAATACTTTTTAGGATAACTTTTGCATGTCGATATTGTGCAGACGAATGCAAAATTCCGATACAAGCTTTGCAAATACGGCATGCATTTACTGTTTCAGTCTGTGTTGGCTGCTCTGCTGTAATGGAGGACTAGCAGGCTTTGATTCTCGAACAGTTTCCTGCAGGTTTATGAACGCTCTGGCGATGGCGCATCCACTCCCCTAAAGCGACTCTACTCAGAAAGATTAAGACCGACAGACCGTCACCTTACCTCAGGAGTGAACCTGAATCTCTGAGCAAATGGGGATCTATCTTCGTATTTGTGTACAAAAACTACATCCAATTACAAACACAAAAAAAGCTAAATATTGCTAAGCAAGAATCTTAAAGAAAGTTTAGTTCTCACAAAGTCTCATCTTCAGCAAAAGTAGCACAGCAAACATAGCAGGTCTTTGAGGTCAAGGGTAGACATCATGTCGTAAGGTCTAGTTTTATTCCATCCTATTCATAATGGATGAGATAGCGGGAGCTTTGCACAGCCTAGCTGAGTCCTGGCAAATATTTTGGAATCTGGATTCTTAATATTTCATGAGAGAAGAAGATGGAGGCCTGGAAGATGATAGACACCACGCAGAGTGCCACTGGTATTTGTGTCTTTGTTATATATAGCCTTATTTACTCCTTGTGCTATGCCATGGGCTTGTCATAAGACACGACTCTTCTTCTTTTTGAGATGTATAGTAGGGCAGAGAAAGCTTGTGGGCTGACTGAGGCAATTAGGTCTATTATTAGTATGACAGTGGAAGGATTGATGCCCACAATAGTCGGCGTGTAAGCAGAAAGCCCAGCTACGTGAAGGAAATTCTAATGGTGAGAATTTCCGAGATTATATGGGCCTTCATTAACATTTTCACACATGGCTGCCTAACAAATGAGAAAAGAGCCCTGGCATACCAGCAGATTTATCATGAGCACACAACAGACCGACGAGCTCCTACTTTCCCGCCGCGTTGCGGGGCGGGGCACACTCTGTACCCCTCTCACGGCGTCGTTGGCCATCAGCGCTTTGGGTGTCGTTGGCTTTTAAATAATGGGGCAGCAGGTCTGTGATGCGGTTCCGTGCGACATAATATATAACAGGTACACATTGTATACCTGGCCACCACATCTTAATGTTCGCTCGAGAGCAGGAGGCCGGAGAGAGGCCTGCCTGTCAGCCTTTCTGATATTCGCAGCGATGGCTCTCCAGTACGGTTGTCTCGACTTAATCCTCCGTTTTTTTATTCCCTGCTTTAATTTGTGCATGAATTGCCCCAGTTAAGGCCTGATGCACAGGCAGGCCTCTTACCTGCAGGCCAGGCCCATTTAGGATTAACTGTGTCGCACACTTTGCAATCCCTGCTCCCTGACATCTTGAAAGATGTTCCTTAGGATCTTTTTTTTTCCCACAGAGAAGTTCATTAGAATGACAAATCGCATCCTGCCATCAAGTGGAAAGCATCAACATGGCACGGCAGAAACTGTGACGTGAGGGAAGGCGTATGCAAATGATTCAGACTCCATTTGATTCTACGTGATATCAGGAACCACCCCCCCCCCCCCCCCCTCTTCCTGTTGGTTTGAAGTTTCTGCTGACTCATTTCTTTTTTTTTTTTTTTATCATTCCAACCACAGGTTCAAGTTGGGGAGCTTTGTGTTCCTTTAAGTTGGCAAGCCCATGAGCCTTTTTCTTTTTTGATAAAAAGTAAAATAAAAACCTGTTTGATTTGAGTGATCTTGAGAAAGCTTCTGTTTGACTCGTCATGCGGATCTCTCCCAGGGCGCCGTAATCTCCTCAATCTTGCCGCGGGTGCGCCGTCAGCAGCGGCTCAGGTTCGAGGTAGAGTCGAGAGGTCAGACTCTCCATTCAGCTTGGTTTTCGGGATCGTTGCGTGATCGACCTGTTGCCGCCGAAAAGCCGGCAGCTCAGAATGCTCTTCCCCTTCCTCATCCTCATCCTCTTCATGGCTGCCCTGGCGGCCTTCCAGCCCAACCCTCTGTATCAATAATGAATGTTTTAAAGAACAGCTTAGGCAAGTGCAAGCCTACCTAATGTCCTCGAGACAAAAGGAGATATTGTCATGGACGAAGGAGGGGGGGGGTTAGAAATCAATTTCCCATTTGCCGCTTTAATTTCAGTGAGATGGGCGGAGAGATTAGGGCCGAAGGCACCTGCGAGCCCCCTCGTTGATGAGCTTTACCTGTGCCTGCTGCAGACACTGGCCTGCCCCCCCCCCCCCCCCCTGGCTAATTAAAGTTCTCAAATTGATCTGCGAACAGCTTGATACCGATCTGTCCTTTACCACCCCTCAGCAAGTTGTCTGGTTGTGGAAACTGCCCCATAATGGCCTCCTAAAGCAACTTTGGTGGTTGTTTCCTGTCGCTTGGTTCCCATCCTGTAGACTGTCTGAATGTTGAGTGGGGGGGGGGGGGGGGGACCGGCGACGGCCGCTTCAGTGCTTATTTTGAGCCAATGCTGAGCTTGCAGCTAACACTGTGTGCTCGACTGCATTTTAGCGTGCACCGCCTGTAAATGTTATCGCTTTGTGAACCGACTGGACTGACTTTATTCCAGATGTGAAATAACACTGATAATTATCTCCACCAAGGAGGTTTTGTTTTTGTCGCTTGTCTGTCTGCTATCTAATCTGCCGATCTTGCTCTAACTTAGATTCCATTCAATTTTGAGAGACACCTGTCTCGATACAAAATAAATCTGGATTTTCCCATTTCTACTGGAGGTGGAGGCTTAAAAAAAAATAAAAATCATGTCTTGTGAAATATGCATTCAATTCACTCACCAAAAATCACAGTCATAAAGGGGTCCGATATGCACCACCTTGCAAAATGTCTTCTGGACCTCTCATCCGGAATGAGGTCAGAAAAACATATAAAATGTTAACATTAAAAACCATTTGTGGATTCAAAAATCAACTGCAATTCACTTGTACTTTTCATGTTTGGTGTATTAAGACACCAAGAACAATTTAGACCCTTTCGATGATGATCCGGATCACCATGTGGGCGGTGTAAATGCAGTTAGGAGGGGAATGAGCAGCTTGGGGGAGGTTTACACTCTCCGAATGCTTTTCTAGTTTTTTAAGAAATAGATTTTCATTCATTTGGGGTTTGGTCTGTTTGCTAAATAAACACAAATGCTCACTTTCTTCCAGCTGTGGTTGGTCTTCAGCTTTTCCGAGGACATTATTTGCTTACCTCGGAGCTAAATTCCCCACCATGACCACCCACAAGCAACCTGCTAAAACTTTATTTAGCAGTGAGCTTAAACTTGATTAATGTCCCTCGGATGAGAAGAGCTTCGTATTCCTTATCTGCCTCACACTCTCGTTGGAATTGCAAACATTGACATCCGCGACGCGCCTGGATCCCAACATGAAGCACGTCCATGTCCTCGACTTGTTTCACGCAGGACTACATGACTAATGAACGATCCGGAGTTAGATGCTGTTTCTCTGTTGATGTGGGCAGAAGCAGCAAAAAAGTTCACATGGGCTGAACTTGGTCTACTTTCCGAGCAAATGAAATTACATAATGGCCCATATTAGTGGTCATGTGCTTCTCGGAAGGGTTATTTTTAGCCACCTGCACGCTGCCCTTCCTTCGTCGACAACGGTTGTCTGCTCCATTGTGGTGAATTTTTAACAAGGGCCTTTTCCTAAGCCCCTCGGAGGAGTTAATTAAAGTGATAGAGGCTAGAGCTGATGAGCCGCACTGTGACCTTGAGGCTCTGCTTTCTCCACCTCCTCACAATTATACCTGCATAATCAGGACACGCATCCACGCATGTATGTACACACGCATTCCCAGCGTCAAGACAACCCTCAGGAAAAGCCGGCCCAATTCTCTCCCGTTTCAGAGTCAGCGCATCGCCACAGAGCCGCAACGGTCTTAACTTTTACGGGGGGGGACGCCATCGCATGCGGCGGCGGGGAGGGGATGATTTTTATCTTCCGGCCTGATCGTCACGGCGACATTTGTGCTCGCGGATAGGATTGTTCTGATTTCCCTCGGTTTCTCACCCCGTTTCTCACCTTTCCCCCTTGTCCCCCCCCCCCATGTCTCCAGTCTGATGTTATTGCCTCTGTGCAAAACAGGAGATGACTTGATAGTTGGCGATGTGGTGCATGCAAATGATCTCTCTGTCAACGCTGCTTATTCTAATATGACAGCGCAGTGAGTTATCTGGCCCGATCCATATTGGCCACCAGATCTGCAGCTGCCTGCTAGAGTGTAGAGGAAGTCAAATGTGTGTGTGCGTGCGTGTGTGTGTATGTGTGTGTGCGCGTGCGCATGTATCATGTGCATCGTCATGAAGCCAGACAGTCTAAGACAGAAAATAGATGAAGATATGCAAGTGAAAGAAGCCGGCGTCAAATATTGGGGAAGATGACCATGAAGGAGAGAATGTGTGTGTACCCCCCCCCCCCCCATCCTTCTCCCCCAGCGTTAGTCCATGTTTAGTAGAGCTGTCTCTTTCAAGAGCGCCATCAAGACATGAATAAAGAGAAAACGAGGAAAAAAATGTTTTGCCGAGAATGGGATGTCACAGCAGATAAGCATCATGAGCTGCTCCATATTTATTATATGCAGCAATTTGACTAACCAGAGAATTTAGATTAATAACATTGGGCCCCGGGAAGTAATTTCCTTTTTGCGAAAGTGATTTACATGGCGCATCTCTAAAAGAACAGCTCTTTCACGCCTTTTTGTTGTGTCAGCTAAAAATAATGACATTTAAAGTACCAACCAAGGTTAATAGGCTTCATCCATGGTTGTGAACTTTTTGTGTGTGTGTGTGTGTGTGCCTGCCCCTCCCTTTGTTCTCCTGAATCGACCCACTGCCTTTATGGTTTCAACATCCACAGTCAGTAAACCACCCACCTCCTCATTTCCATTGCCTGCCTCAGTCACCTTTGTCCCCAAGCCTGCGCCTGACGCAGGCATGTTTCTTTTCTTTAACGGCGTGGGTGCAGCCTCGCTTTACGATAGAAATTGGGACGATTTTTGGACCATTACCTGAGACATTGGTGTAATCACTGTGCCACGGTCCACTTGAGCAGGTAATTACACGTTCTGTGGGCCTGAAACCTGACTAGTAGAGGTTTCTGTAAGCAGTTTTTAACACAGTTTGTTCAAACAACACCTTTTGATGCTAAGACACAAAGGAACGATGGTAAAGCTGTTTTTAACGTGAGGACTTTAAATAACCAGGGTTGTGTACACCACGGAACAGGTGGTGCAATCTCCACATCCAGCTACATGTCAAAGTGTCCTTGGGCAAGATGCTGAACCAAATTGGCCCCTGGTTGTAAGTGGATGTGTGAACAGGACAGCAACCACATCGCTCCTGGTGAGCATGACACCCTCCGGCACGAGAGCGTCAGCGGGTGATTATGTCATAAACTGCTCCGAGGAGTTCCTGGACTCCGTGATTACCATATAAATGCAACTCAATTTGCCATCATCACCGTTTCCCAAATATCTCACACATCTATTTTTGATGTCGGCTCCCTCCCTATGGTGGCCAGGTGTTTTTAATGATGTTCGCCCGACATCCCAGGCAGTCTGCGTGAGGGTAGCGCTATTGATCAATCATTAACGTCGGTGGAGAAGGTGTGCAGGAGTTGTAGCTCCCTGTCCTCCGGAGATCTGTCTAACTGCTGAATATTTCATTGGCACACAGATGTGCTGCTGTCTGTGTAACTGCTCGTGGCTCCTCAGCTCGCTGCCATTACGCAGCAGCATTAGTAGCAGTAGTATCCCCACACATCATCCAGCCAGGCGAGTCAAAAGCAGGCTTGATAAAGGAACTGCTGCAGCAGCCACCTCGCCGATGCTCAGAACCCCTTCCCACACTTTGCTTAAGTGCATATAAAAAAGATCTGCAGCCGACAACACATGTCCCTTGGTAGGCAGAAACAGCAAACAAATCTGTGTCATAACAGAAAGAGGCGTATTGTGAGTTTTATCCAACCGTGGCGATGCGGCATTTTCTACAGCTGCAATTCCATTAGACTTATCTCCAGTGGCGGAGAGAGAAATGTCTGCTGAGTCAGACCAGAAGGGGCCAGGGATTACTTATTCCCCATGTCATCTGAACAGAAGCATGTAGTTCATGTGCTTTCCCCCCCCCCCGCTTGCTCTCATCTGATATCATCACCCGTTTGTCTCGACTGTGTAATATCGCCACCTTCTGTTTGGGAGCGCCGTGGTGCCGACATGCGAGGCCGGAGTGTGGGCTCGGATTGATGGAGGAATAGAAAAGCAGGTAGGTAAAGAGAGAAAAGGAGAGTCGCAAAAGGGAGACAGGCAGGGATAGCGGGGGGGGGGGGGGGGGAGAGCGTGAAAGAGATCTCAAAGCTGGCCCCGCTCTGATCAAAGAGCCGTCTCTCTAATCCTCCAGCTTCAGCAGTCAGCCTGTCTCTGAGCATTTACAGTTGCCGAGAAAAAAGGAAAGGAAAAACACTGGCGGCTAAACTGCCCTGAAGTAGTGCTATTTTTACTTTATCAGAAAGACAAAACAAAAAGTGGGAACCCCTGCTGAGGGTATACGCAACGACCAGGCAAAATTAGAAGAACAAAGCACCAAAGGAGCAGGAGGGACTCCATGCTGATAGAGCCACCCCGTCACTTGTCTCTGTGTGCAGCCATATAGCGTGCACAGGTGTGTGTTTGTGTGCGTGTGAGCTAAACCGCAGCATTCCCAGAGTAGCCGTTTGGTTTGCAGGTGCAGTTCGCGATACCTGAAAAAGATTGCATAACTTAGTCTCTCTTTTTTTTTGCAATCGATGACTCAAACCGCCAACTGTGTTTGAATTGATCTGTCATTTTATTTGGTCCACATATGTGCTGGAAAAAACATTATTTAATAATCCCTCAGCAAAGTTCTGCTTGGTACTTCCCTCTGTCGATTATTGTTCTAATTGTAACTGCAGCTTTAACTTCCCTGGCTGGACTGAAAGCTGTAAATATGCTTTGCTGCAGTTTAAATAATTCTGTGTAAATAATATAGAGAATCCAGTGATAATCAATTTTGCATGATCCCTCTCACCCCAAAAGCGCCGTTCCTCTAGAGGTCATTACAGCCCACCAAAGACCGTGAATGAAAATCCTCAAGGCCGCCGTGGCAACAAAAACGAAAATTGTTCGGCCTACATGCACGAAGCAGAATTGCGATTGCAAAGCGACGAGGGCAGGATGAATGCATTTACAGACGAAGATGGGCAAACAGGGACTGGATTGGAAGGAAATAATAGAGGAAAAGTGCGAGCGGAAAGAGGGAGGAATAGGCTGAACGGGGTGCTGTAAATCAAAAGAGAGTCACGACATGGAGGGAGAGAGGTGAGGTCAGCCCGATGGAGAGAGAGAGAGAGAGGGAGGAGAGTTGGCCGGCAGCGGTGGAGGAGGAAGAGGATAAAAATGTGTGGTGAGGTAATGGCAGTGATGAATAGCCTGTGGCTGATCAGAGGAAGTCAGGTTGGTGTTTGAAGATTAGATTTTAATAAAGCGCTTTGACTTCACTTTGCTCGCAAAAATAATCACAGCGGAGAAAAAAAGCAAATTAGGAATTACTTCATGCAACACAAACTGATTATGCCAGTTTGCCCTTGATGAGGAGCGCCCGCGTCACCTGCCGCGTTCCGCTTGCTCAGGCGTACTGCTTTGTACGGGGAGGTGAGCGATTCAAACGCTACGCGATGCTTATTATTACACAAAGGGCATGAACGGCACCTTTACTTAGTGAGCTCTGATTCTACGCTCGCAAATAGAAGGAAAAAGAGGAAGGGGCGATATCGCATCCGAGGGTCAGAACGGTGACCCTTAACCCCATCATCTGATTTGATGCAATGCTTCAATTAGAAGAATTTCTTTCAATATCATAGAAGCAAGAATCTTATAACTTGTAACGTGTCGACGTGATGCTGAGC
The DNA here is from genome assembly GCF_040956055.1 of Brachionichthys hirsutus. Classification (NCBI taxonomy): domain Eukaryota; kingdom Metazoa; phylum Chordata; class Actinopteri; order Lophiiformes; family Brachionichthyidae; genus Brachionichthys; species Brachionichthys hirsutus. Next base: position 14,193,848 of record NC_090898.1, read on the forward strand.
CGATGAACGGGGGGGCCATTGCTTTTCATTATGCACAGATCTGCTGACATACTTGAGATGTAAAGGCACTGAAGTATTGATTGAGGGGCTTGATAATTGAATATATGTGACCCGGCTCTCGGGAACAACGATTATGCTTTTCACATTTTGTGTCCGTGGGTGTGCACGTGCATACGTGTGTGTGTGTGTGAATAGTATGGGCCGTAGCAGAGAAGATTCAGTTCGTCTTGCCAACCATTCCGGTGGGCCAGTATAGGGAACAAAAATAGTGCCCTGTCTGTTGCCAAGGTTACAACATTGACAACATGACGTGGCCATTCATTCTCAATACTGTATCTCACTGGCCTTCTGTGAGAAAGCGGCTGCTAATCTTAGCCCTCAATCTACCCGCCTGTCAATGTGAAGAGGGAAAAGGCGAGGCATGGGATGAGGGGAGTTGGTTCGGCTCTGTCCCCTCGCATTGCTCCCTGCTCCTCCCGTCAACGTTCCGCCGCCACCTCACAGCGACTCTCCAGACAGTGCACGTTCCCTCGGCTTGCAGATAAAAGCCAGTGACCCCACTCCTGCCAGCGTGTGTAATAGGTGAACATCAGAGGTGTTTCCATGCAGATCCATGTGTCACTTTCCCCATCCTCCCTTCAAAGGTAGTTGGAGGCTTGAGGAGTTGAGGAGCGCTGAACAGCGACAGGACGTGGTCACAATAAAACCTTAATTGAAAGATAAGTTATCGTGACTATTTCGGGCCTAGGAGAGTGCTATCAACGAGGCTTTCCTGCTAGGAAAAAGAGGAAAGAAAAGAAGAAAGGGAACCTCTTTTAATTAAAAAAGGGCGGTGACCAGAAGTTGAAACTGGAGGCATGTTTGGCATGAATTAGTTCCCCCTCTCCTTTGTGTGGTGACACTGACAAATAGAGCTCTGCATGTGAAAAGGAGACTTATCTTTGATGGGTAATGAATTCAAAGTCATGGCGATGAACGTGCTCTTTGAGGTTCAGAGGGCTTTAGCTGAAGTCATGTTATCTCACTTCCACCAATGGAAGCGGCGCCGTCGCATGGTGCCGTCCCCATGACTCGAGAGCGGGCGCGGTCTCTCTCGAGGCACACATGCACATGCACACGCTGAGGTATTGCTATTGTGGGGGCGGTACAATAGAACACGCCGGTCGTCCCACATTCGCTATCAGTGTGGTCAAGAGCGGCTTCAGACAACGAATAGATCTGTGGCACACAACGTAATGCTAAAGCAAAAGCCACAGTGCAACCGGGCCGGCCGCTCTGATGTCGTTCCAAGTCAAGAGCTGCCCGGCTGAGGACACCTGCAGGCTACCGGTGGCCAGATGCATGAATATTTAACCAATTATTTTGTGCTGAACCTTCGTGTTTTATAACAGACAGTTTTCAAGATGTGCACAAACCCTTTTCTGCTCAATTGCTCCCAGTGGCGGCTCCAAATAGATTTAACAATGATACTGCGAAGGGGGGGGAGAGAGACAGAGAGCGAGCATGAGGGAGAGACATAGACAATAATGAAAATGCAGGGAAAAGAAGAGGGGAAGGAATTGTGTAAAAACGGGTCAGAATGGGATTTTGGCAGTTCAGTCGGGAAAGGCTTTGAATGCATTGGAATCACAGACTTGATCTGCCACCAGCCTATTTTTATTAGATGCTTGACAGTGCAGCTTAGTGTTGGGATTACAAACGGCGTCTGTGTTACTCAGCATTCCTCACAGCTAAATTTGGATTTGAGCATTCCTCGCATGCCTCTGCCACCCCCTTTTGCACACTATAATGCGTTTCCACTTTCCTTTTGTTTTCCGACTGCATCATTTGAGTGTCGCGGGCCGCATAATAGCAAACAAGCAAGGTGCCAATTAGAAATGCTTATCTTGTTCCCTCTTTCTTCTCCTCGCTTTAACGAGTGATTCCTCATCTAAGTATCTTGAGAGAATGGAGCAGATATTCAAATGAGCTCTTTTATTATGGGCAATGTGAAAGCGAGGCTTTGACGGTGTTCTAATTCTTAATTGAAAAGAAATGCATCTTATCCTCTTGTGTGGTGTAAATCATATCCCTGCTCTATCCCCCATGCACTAGTTTACGTTATCTGTGGCTAATTCATGCCACACTTAATTTGGCCTTGATTGTAAATGTCCGGGGTGAGATGCGGGCCTCGTTGCTATTATGCCTGTGCCTGTGCCACACATGGTCTCACAGGATTCAGACGCTCTTGCATTTCAGCGGCGCTTCTCAAATGAGCGCCTCGCTCATTGGAATGTAAACCTCTTTTTCATCCTCTTTTTTTTGTTGCGACAGTTGAACCCATCTGCCTCCTTCCTCTGAGCGGCATTGGAGATAAGGAGTTTTGTGTTTCCGCCCAGAGTAGACGGCGATATTTCAACAATGCAGACGTGTCTCCTCTCTGCCACCGTTGCTGACAGAAGACGCTTCTGTTAAGCATCCTTCATGTCTGGCAAACACGGCGAAGCACATGCGATGGATTAGTCGTAATTAAACCAGGGCTTGACTTGGACTTGGAGAGAGATGCAATAAAGACAACAGTTTATTTAGGACAACTCCCCGGCTCCTATGAGGGAACCTCGGCTCTTTAAATCTCATTGCGCAAACATATGAGGGGATAAAGTGGCTCTATGAAATTTGTTGACGCCAAAGATCCTCTCTGAAGCTGCACCATATTGCATTTGTTGGCTCTTCCATTCCTGCTCGCCTTCTCTACGGCTTCCAGGATTTAATCAACGGGGCCCAGGTCCTCACCATTGCATGGGAGGAACACTATTGAATTGCTTGGCTTGTAGATCCACAATTCTAACTCTTTTAGACTATATTGAATTTACCATCCTGGGTAATCAATAATACTAAGTTTTGCAGGCGGTATTGAACTCTATCTTCTGGTTGGTTTCTCTCCAGTTGCTTTTGGAATGTGCAGACTGTCACACACACCAAATAACTGATTCTGAGTTGCTGCTGTTTTTTGTTTTTTGTTTTTGAACAAGGTTCATAAAGGCAGGGCGATCATAGAGTGGGCCAAGAAGTAAAAAAAAAAAGAAAAAAAAGAAGGGAGTGATAAAATATGAGTGAAATAATTTTCCTGCTGAGGCGAGGAGGATCGGAAGCGCGGCGCCGTTTAAGGTCTGTTGCAGTGCGGATAGGGAGAAACACTGTCGGATTAGCTTCTGTGTTTCGTGGTTGAAATACACGTTTAATTTTGTCATTTCAAATGGTTCACAATGTCTAATGAGACGCCATCCGGAAGATTATTCCGTCCTCTGCAAGCCTGTCCGTGATAGCTGTAGGCCTAGAGGGCAACAGAAAACCTTGCTGTAGCATTCAGTGCACTGCGATTTCCTATTGGGCCCCCGGGTAATGAAGGGCCTAATAAATGAATCCATCAGCGTGTCTGTGTGGATCTGAGATGCAGTGGAGTCCAGGCGTGCCCAGTCTCCGGGCACGAGGAGGGAAGGGATGCCATCGCTGGCAGCCCTGATGAATGGGTGGCATGCCGCGCCGTGACAAAGACGAATGTGACGGCCCCCACCGTCCCACAAAAGGGTGGCGGCGCTCAACCAAACGAGGAGCGATCACGTGATGCCGACCACCTCCCCTTTCCAGTTATATCCCCTACTGGCTAAGCTCAAGGTGGTGGAAGATCCAGCGGGCGAAAAAGGACATCAGATCATCCTATTGACTTCCTCCCAGCCGTCTCCTTGTGTTCTCGCCATCAGACGGTGCATACGGCGAAACTCAAGGCGTGAAACCACATTAATAGTATTTCTGCGCAGTAAAGGTTGGGTAATTGCATGAACACTTCTTTATACCGAGCGCAGCAGTTAATAAAGGCGGCAGACAAAAATAACCGGCTTAAATAAGCACAAAGGAATTCATCAATAGATCTTCTTCGACCAGAATTGATGCGCTAATCTGTGCAAGATAGTAAACAGTGGAAGGCCTGAAGCGCTGTTTAGCTTAGCACATTATTAGAGGTGGGAGGAATTTCAAGACGCCAAATCGATAGCAATATTTGCTTGATATTGCTCAGGTGTCCTTTGATTGTCTGCATGAGTGAGCGCCGGGAGTCTGGTTCTGGTCTCCGTCAGACGGCTGCTGCATCGCGCCGTCTAGTAGGCAGATCACTTACACCTAAGAGGAAGACGCTCGGGTACGTGTTCGAGTGTCTGTTAATAATCACTCCTGCTTAGTGTCATCAGATGTGAACGCGTAGAGTGGTCTTCATCGTGAGAAAGCTCTGTCAATTTTAATTCCAGCGATTACGATAATGTGGCGTGCACACGCACACCTGTACGTGTACGTCGAGCCCAGATCTTCGTTGTTTTGCACGCACGACAGAAGTAAACCTCCTTCTTGACCTCTGTTCCAAGCCCTTCAATAAACACAGTGATCCTCTCTGAAAGCAAGGAGGAGGTGAGGGGGGGGGGGGGGTTAACCGTCCCTTCTGAGATAGGCTTTGGAGCGAGAGAAGCGCGGCGTCAATGGGAAACGGAGATGATTAAGAGGCTTTTACTGTTCGCAGAAAAGGGACGATTGGTTTCCATTGCAGCCTCTTCCTTTCACGGCCCGGTCCAGTGGACAGGCCGGTGCTGTAGTCTGAGCAGAGACAAGACTTGCCTATTAATAGACTATTGAGTGCTATTGATCCCTGGCTCGTGTGACACATGAGATACAATGAGCCATAGATCCCGGCAAAGAGCCGTGTCTTTCTTTTCACTTTACAACAATTGCATATGATTATAGGCGTCTGAAAATCAGACCCATTTCGCTGAGGATGACCAAAAGTGTGACGGGACTGTGAGTAACAGCCAAAACTTTTGTCATTAGCACAAAAAATCAAAAACGCCCTCATTGGTAGACTTTGGTTTTGACTGAAATGTGGCTCCTTCATAATTTTATGGGTAAACATGGCTTTGCCTCAAAAAGTCATTCATTTACATCCAAGGTGAGAATTCCTTCCAAATGCTGATATACGATTAGAGTTAAATTAGAAGTATAATTATGAGAGGGAATGGTGGTTATATCAATAACCCCTCTAATGGTCAATTCCAGAATGTTGTCTGCTGTGTGCTAGATTTAGTGTAATGGATAAGGTGCCTGTTTAGCAGAGGCTTACTTGTGACTAAACGAGGGAGTAAACCTCAAATAGCCAAATTAAAAACTGAATAATAGATGAGTGATGGCAGGACGAGCGAGGGGGGGGAAGACGAGGCCGCTATAATTCCTACTCTTGGAACAAAAGAAACCTTGGCATGTAATTGTCGAGAATTTATAAGGGCACGGGAGATAAGTCAAGACAAAGGGAAATACGGATCCCACTGTGAGAACCGCCTTTATCGAAAGACACTTAAAACTGATGGTTATTGCAGGTGAAAGTCTACAAAATATTCAAAACATCGTAAATGCTGCTGTTAGTTGGGTTGACTGCTCGTCTGTTTGAAAAAATGCCTGCCTTTCCGTGGGCCTTATCCCCTTTGTAAGGGGGGGGGGGGGGGGGGGCAGTAGCAGCAGCACTGAGATGATAAGAAGTTTGAATTCCGCTGGATTGACAGAGACGGAGTTTGTTCTGGCGGTGAATTGCATCACAAAGTCACCGAGTGCTTAACAAGAGGTGCACAAAGTGTCTGAGGAGCGTCTGTCTGCTAGACATTTCAAGTGTCATCACCCTCTTCCCAGAAGGCCGAGCCGGAGCCCCGGCATGTTCAAAAACACCCCCCCCCCCCCCCCCCCCAAGTTTTGTGGGACTGAAACACACAAGATTTAGATTTGCTTTAGATTGCTGGGTTTCTTTCTTTTCTTTTTTTTTTATTTTTTATTAAAGAAGAAAAGGACTTCCCTACTCGGTGACTGGTGATGCAATCTGATATGTGTGTGTGTGTGTGTGTGGGGGGGGGGGGGGGGGGGTATATGATCAGAAAATAGCCTCTCTGGTGAGGCTATTACCGCACCGATGACAGCACGACTTGATCGCTGTTTGAAAGCGTTGCAGTGACTGGACTGCTCTCTCTCTCTCTCTCTCTCTTATAATACTCACAGATATGTTTATCGTACTCTTAGCCGTTTTACCAAACATGATCGTTGAATACGTCCAGCAGATATCCGGCAGAAAGCCACAAAGGTCACGAAACCTTGACATGATCACTGCGTTGTTCTGTTACTATCGTGTTATGTCCAGGTTTAGGAACACACGGTTAATGAGACTGTGCAAGTCTCTTTGCTTTGTCGCTTGTAGCGAGACGTTGTCCGTGCGTTTGATCTTTCTGCAGGAATGCTTTTATTTCCTCTTTTGTGCTTTCTATTGTTTTATTCATTTTACACCCTATGAGACGGCATCTTAGCCACCACGCTCGTTTGTCTTTAATAGATAGAAACAAGGAATGCATCAATCCTATCTTCCTCCAAATTAGCACAAAGGGTGCTTTTATAATTTTGTGCTAATCACTCATGCTGCGCATGTTTGATTACTTTTCATCCTGTATCAGGATTTCTTTTTTCTCTTTCAGACACACAGCAGCATAGCAGATCGCGCCATCGCAAACAATTCGCAGGGTTTACACAGCAGAGCTCAGAGAATAACGAGATAGCATCAAAGACGGGATTCAGAGATGGAAAGAGTCCCTTCATTCTCATGTAAAACACAGACCGGAGCTGTTGTTTCTTCCACCCTTTCCCTCCATCGCATGTTAGCATCATGTCATGCCAATTGGAGCCCTGTCTCATCAAAGTTTCAGCAACGGAGAGCCTGAGAGGGAAGGTTTTGTAATGGAGAGATGCTGAGGAGGGATCCCGACAGCTTGTTGGTGAAGAAGGCCTGCTGGCTTACCAGCTCACACGTACAGATGGAAAATGTGTCAGGGGAATCTCACACACACTGATCAGAGGCTCCCTTCCCGGCCGGCAGTGGGAGGAAATGGGACTGAACGAGACGAAGAAGAGCGGCAGAAGAAGTTAATCACTGCACTAATGCTGCACTTCATCATCGTTTCCTGAGCCCGCCTGCTCAACCCTCACTGCCAGCACTCGACTGTCTGCACAGAGCCCCCCCTTCCGGTTTTTCCTGCGGTGATGCATGCATATCCCAGAACTCCACTAACATACAGTGTTTACGGAATGGACTTGAAGGTGATTTAAGTGGCCTCCAATAGGGCGAGGATCTGAACTGGCCTTTGCTGCCGTGCTTCAGATATTCATGCAGGGGGGGAGAGCTTTTCTGCGCTTTGTCATGCATTCACATTTCACACAGGTCCTTTTAGGACGGCTATTTTTTGCGAGGGGGCCCACATGTGGCGTGCTGACCCCGTGCGATGTTTGCATGCACCTCGTGTGACGTGAGGGTTTTGCGTTTTGCCAGGGACGTTGTTTGGACATGTAGGAATTAGTTCTCACTCGGGTGCATAAGTGCATGTAGGATGCATGCCATGCGTGAAGATGGGTCTGAGGCCGGCGGTGAAGGTGAATGAGTTTAAGTAGTCTCCTCCCTCGGGCTTTTGTCCCACAGACAGTTGCAAACAGGATTTTAGGAAGTGCTGCCATGCATGGTCAGCACTTGACTTGGCCTAAAAAATATATATTGGTGTGCGACATGTAACTCCGCCACGGGCTCTAAAACTCATTTTAGCCGGCTGTATTAAATATTGCAAGGTCCCATTCAGGCCTAGGCTTGTTTATAAACCCTGTTTAGTGCCTGACAAATGCATCTGCTCACACATAGTAAACCCCTGCTGATATCTTTGCTAAACTTATGCAACGCTAATGTCATCCTTGCACTTTCATGTGGCATTTAAATAAGTGAAATGTTGCCGGCAACTTCACAAATTGTGAGAAATGCCTATCAGAGCACATGAAGATGAGATTACGGTGTCTGCAGGCATTTCGTTTCTGGCACCCTCATAGCGTCTCATTGAGGCGTTTTACTCGTTTTTTTTTTTTTTTATCCACATCAGGTTAGCTTGCAGAAATTGTCCATGATGAAAACTGTCACCCAGCGGCTACAAAGGAGCGTGACGCCCTTTTTAAGACGCTCAGATATTTGCACGTCTGTTGCACGGAACGATGTCAAGGCGTGGTGTCCGTGCGACTGTGAGTGATAGAGTGACGGACGCCATGACAGGACTCAACCGTGGAACTGTTTGGTTCCATGCCCATCAGCTTGCCTATATGGAATGCGTATGGCCACACACACACACCTGGCTCAGTCTTCAATGAGTGCCTGTCTGTCATAATCATCTGCCCACATGCACACAGTTAACAAAGCGGCGGTGGAGATGCTACGGTGCAGTGATTTCAGCTTTGGTTCCACATCACCTCCTAATAATGGTAGTAATTAATTGATGAATGAGGTCAAATTGGGAGATACCCATGCATGTCTCAATTGAGATCCGACCCGGTCTCGTCCCGGCGCTCACCTCTCCGCCACCCCCCTCGAGTTGTTTTCTTATTGCGCAGTGCAGCACATTCCCTCTGCTCTCATCTGCATAAGACCTTGGAATGAATGTTAACGATGTTTAATTAGACAAGGCGTGGGATGGATGAGTGGGTGGAGGCAGCGAGGCCAGCGAGACCCCTGCATTCACACATGCATGTAGAGGCGCACGCACACGCTTACACACCCACTTGATGAACATTAAATGGCCATTAGAAGGCCAAATAACATCACATGTGATCTGTACATTCTGATTTAATGCTGTGCTCCCCAGCCCATATTTTACAGACATCAAGGGCACAGACCCCCTAATTGTTAATGCAACGTACATATGAAAGACTTATAAATGTAATATATTTATAGGTTATTATGTGGCGATAAACTAACTGCCCTTGATGCTTAATCTAATTAACCAAGCTTTTGTTTCTCACCAGCATTCTGTCTGGAATCAACAATTTCCTGGTGGATTTAATTGGCCCAAAATGAGGTCGTTCGAACATTGTTTTTTAAATCAAATTCCGACTCCTGGCTGAAGCCCTTCGCTTAATCAGACAGCTTTTTAAAGTGTTGTGTGACTGAATGGACACAGGCTGAATGGACTGAGCACAAAACATCTCTTAATTAGTTTCTAGACTCATTACATTTTGAGCTGCTCTTTCTTTTCTTTTTGCACACAAAAAAAAAAACCTTGTGCTAAAAGTTTACCCATTGCGTGCAAACCAGACCTGTGGCCGTCACGCTGGCTTGCCGAAGCTTATTGAAGACATGGGGACAAAGTTGTCATCCCATCTTGCCCGGTGTAAACATTTCCACAACATTGATCTGTGAAAGAACATCAGGCAGAAAGCAGCCTTCTGTGGGGTCGGGCTAATCCAGTCAGTGATCGCTGTGTCGTTTCAGCAGTGCAGCCGTCGCAAAGATAAGGGGATGCAGATGTTTCCCAGATGAGGCATCATTACCCAAGCTTGGTGTCAGACCTGCTGTTTTAAACTCATTTCCTCTACTGGGTGACTAACATGTGGTCCTGATGCAAAGACATGCTCAAATGTGCACTTTGTGGCCATTTGTTTGCGCCCGTTTCCTCAAAGCTCGGGCTTATCTCGTGGTCACGGCCAGACAGAGACACCTATGAACGCCGCGGATTAGCTGGCTGCCTGGGGTAAAAGCATTTAATGCAGCCCCTGAAGGACATTGGAACGAAGGCTTGGAACAGTTGTGTAGCTGATACAAGCTCAATGGAGGCATCGCAGTTTTAGATTGAGATCAATGACTTCTCAAAGCTGCCGTAAAAAAACATTCAATGAAAGAGTCATTTGAGAGACACGGGTAAACATGCTTTGATTAAAACAGAGACGGGCCGCGTGCTGGCTGTCTTAAAATTCCTGCTGAAACAACAATACGGCTGCCGCTTCTCCTTTGTGTTGGAGATGCCATGTTGAATCTGCACTCTTAATTAATTTGGTGAGCGAGGAGAGGGAGCTTTTGTCACCCCTGCTCTCGCCTGTTAGTGCCATTTGTCTCTGGGTGACCTTTGATTTCACACTGCATTGGTTTTCTCCTGTCATGGACAAGAGGTGTGTTTTTTTTTTTTTTGCTGACAACAGAGGAAACCTTATCTTTTAAATAAGTAATTCCTCAACTGCTCAGTGATTCCACCAGCAGCAAAACATTGGGATTGCTGAAACGGCAAGCACAGAACAGAAACTCAGGGGGGAGAAGATCTCCTCTCTATATAAGCTGCTGCACCTTTGCCAAACTCTCATTAGAAATTCCACGTCGCTGTGTTTGGACAAGGCTTACTGAACAATAATATATTCTATACTACAATAGTACTTTTGTTTCTCTGCTTGATATAGTTGTATGCGTGTTTCTTCATTCATTTTCCCCTTAGTACACAATCGCAAAGTTATTCTTTGTTTTAAGTTGAACTATATTTCTTTCTTTTTAGTTTTCTTTCTTGTTAATAAAGATACAATGTTATGCAGAGGTTTACTTAACAATTTTATAGACAAATTATTTTATTTATAGTTTTAGGCGTGTGGGAAAAGGGTGATAAAGTAGAGGGTGGGTTGATAACAGCGGAGGGGGGGTTCACAAAGGTAAAAATACACGTAAAATAATCAAATAAATATGCTGTCGCTACTTTGCGGCTTTTCAGCTATCGCTGGGGGTCCTGGAAGGTAACCCCCAACGATGAACGAGGGACGACTGTACACTGTTCTTTGGAGGCCCTGTGGCTAAGGGGTCTCTATGTGAGTATATGGACAGGGTCTGGCCCTCTGTGTGACTTAGGAGGTGCACAGGGCCCGGGTTTATCATTGTATTGTTGAGAGGTTTTAGGCAGCGACACAATAGCACCAGCCATGCCTCCTTGGCACCAGCCGGTGCCCGGAGGTTTAGGATTTTGGGAAGGAATCATTGATTGGGGCGATGGCTAGAGTGACTGAAAGGTGGGACAGATGAGGGAAGTGTGAGGGGATGGATGTGTTGGCACCTTCCCCCGGGTTCTGGCTGGGTGCTGGAGCAGTCTCCACTAACATTGATGCATGGCCATGAATTACATTACGCCTTGGCAGCCGCTTGCGCACAGATTCATTTTAGCAGTCATGGCTTTATTTATTTATTTGTTTCCACATTTTGTCAAGGCGCATATATATATATATATATATATATATATATATTAACAATTGAACCAGATTTCAGAATGAGGCCGATTCAGAGTATTTCGCTGAATGGGTGTTTGTGCCTGTAGAGGCATTACGACAGCTTTATAAATTCTGATGGAGTGCTTTGGTTATGCTCAAATGACACATATGCATGGATGGCGTGGCGAGGCACAAGGCGCTCATTCTGAACATCTCTTGAACATCTGGAAACCCGCCAGGACAACACCCCATTCAGCGACCGCCGGCGAGCTGCAAGCGGCTCCGGCCGAGGGAGATACAAGTGATGCGCTGAAGCTTTTGTTCAACTCTGACATGGCTGCTCTGACTCCTTTGTTCTGGGAGAAGAGACCTATTCACAGTGTGCCCTGTGAACAAATTGAATCTGGTTGACAATTAATAGCCGTGCGGCATGTTTAATTAAGAGCATGTAGCCAGCGAGTGACGTGAGGCAGATAAACAGAAGAAGAGCTGAACGGAGCCAGAATGGGCTCACAAAGGAGCGGCCCATTGGAGCGTCTTGCTGATCGATTCCCTACGGTCTGCAGAGAGCACTCTTCACAAAGAGCAGCCTGTGCTCCCCCCCCCCCCCCTCAACGGGGCAAACTTTTAGAGGAGAGAACGATGTGAGACTGATAATGCACACAAGGCAGATGGGAGGATGCAGATAGAGGCAGAAAAGTTGAGGAAAAAGTTGGCTCAGTGAAACAAAAAGTGCGAGCGAATCCTATACCGCCGCCCGGATGCACTTCCGGATTTGGTAGCTTCGGCTTTATGAAAACGACCTTGAGCGTAATGATCGGTAGATGCCGGGCGATCATTGACGTTGGACGGTTATTGTCATATACGCGGCCGGCGTATATCTGCTGTCAGGAAGCGAAGCGTGTGTGCCTGCAAGCTGGTTTGACTTGAAGCGTCTGTGACCTTCACAGTTTTGCATTCCCGTTATTGTAACATGAACACGAATCGGCAGAAAGCCAAGAGCGAGGGAGCGAGCAAAAGAGAGGGAGAGAGGGAGCTCTTGACAGCTTGTCTGATAGGCCAAACAATACCAACCATGGCCAGGCGATGGTCTGGACAGATAGTTCCACGCACACACACACACACGCACCCACTTCAATTAAAGAGAGCCCCGTCTCCAGAACTAACAATCACATCAGTCAGCAAGATGGCAGGAGCTGAGCGGAGATCAAATGAGAGCGGTTCATGTGAGGATTCCACTGATACTGTTGGCGTGCGTTGATATACAGTCGGTGTTCCCACGTATGTGTTGGTTCTGCCTGGACATATGTGTGCTGACAAGCGTGCATAAAGATGACAAGCGTAGAAATGGAGTTTTGCAGGAATGCAGCTTGTTCATGTACGAATTATAAGGGTGCGCGCGCGCCGTGCGGGCCGCGTACAGGAAGTGGCAATAGAGGATAAAAGCAATCTGACAGACAAAGGGTGATCCTTTCATGCTGACAAGTAGCTGGAGTAAAAAGACTTTCTGCTGGCTAATTGGCCTGAGCTGGAGATTTGGCCGTCCCTGTGGTTTATTTTCGGTCTCGTTTCGTCTTGTTTTTTCTTCTTCCTCGTCTCTGTCACTATTTGGACGGACAGTCTGCGCTCGATATTTCGTCCTGTTTCTTTTCATGACATACGGTAGGGGAAGGGCAAAACGTTTCACCCTTTGACACATAATCTGCCCTCCTGTTCAATCTGGTTCTTTGGCTATGGCAGCATATTGAGAGCAGACTGAACTTAACACTCCCAGCCTGATCCATACAGCACCCACTCTCATCACGGCATGCGTCTTATGCAAATGAAACAAACGATTTCAGTTCCAAACATTTGTGGCAGCATGCAAAATATCGAATAGAAACGGCATGCATTGATTTGCACAGCTTTATAGAGAGCATTGCTCAATTCACAAAGATATACAAGAGCAGGACGGGTCAGGGTGTTTCCATAGTAGGTTTCAGAAAAAGAAAACACGTGATACAAACATCTTGTGGATTTGCCTCAAAGAGTTAACGAGATAAATATTTTTTGTTTATTAAATGTGTTTTTTTTTTTTATGTTTTGAAAGTGGAATTCTCTCCCATTCCTCTTATGAATACTATGTCAGGCTCTTCATAGTGCATTACGTAATGCATCATAGTTCCAGTGGGAGACTTTCCAAAGTGTTCCCAAAATATGCTGCGTAAATTCAACATGGTTTTTAACGTAGTACCACCCCGAGGGGTCAAAGGTCACAGGCGCTCATTGTTGGTTTCACTTTTGGTGATCTTATGGACTGTAGTTGGGTAAGTCCACTAATTCCTTGTAGCATTAGGAAGCACGGGTCTTACACTGCTAGGCTATTTGTCCCCGTCTGCCCTTCGGCATGCCTGAACCTCTTGGTGCCCGTTTACTCAGTCATGAAACCATCACCTGCTACCAATTAGCCTGTTTCCCCGTGGAATGTCCAGATCAGCTGTTTCTGAGCATTCATTAACTCCGTATATTTGCACCGCCCCGCCTGACGCCATGATGGAACAAAGCTTTCATCTTGAAGCAGGACCTCTCGGCGGTTCTGAACTGTGTCCTGGATTGAAATTTAGAAATTGGTTTCATGCAAGGGTGGCCCAGTGATTTGGTCGGACTGAATAGTGGATATTAGAGGATCATGCAGGGCATTCATTGATTCTGGACCCAGAAATAAAGCAGCTTCCAGGCTTACGAAAGACAGAGCTCTGCTCGTTTGTGGAGGGAAGGGAGCCTCTCGTTGGATCTTTTTTTTTTTGATCGGTCCTGCAGGAGCTTTTAAAGAAACGCTGACATCAGTTGATTGATAAGGAGTGAATAGTGACCTTCTAGATTCTGCTGTCACTTCATTTATGACACCACCACTCCTTTGCCTTTTGGGAAAATTGGTGTGATATTTGAGGATATAGTGCCTATATTCTTAAAATGTCTCCTCAGAGACAAATCACACCCCGGTTGACATTTAATGCCCTCTCCCCGGATTTCCAACACAATGTATTTTTCATGCCCACCATAAGACGACGACAAAATTATTATGTTTGTCTTTATGCTCTATTACATTTTGAGTCGAACATTGACGCTACGGTCTGGCGCCATCTTCTATACCTGCCGTCTTCATGAAGTCAACATGAAGATATGCAGTGAAGAATAAGACAGAGGAGCCCACCTCCTCTGGTAGGTTTGATTGCTCCTCCGCGTTTGTTCACCTCCTTTGGCGAACAGAAGTTGGTTGTGGAGGAAAGTAAAGTTCAGCAGCCGAGTGCTGTAACAGCCTGGAGGCTCGGCGGTGGGGCACGGGCAAGGTCAGCATCATGGAGGCGGCGCCATTCTCTCTTCTCCTTGGCCTGGCTGCCAGCGGGGGTGGCGGGGGGACAGGTATCCTGCTGCATTGATGATGCTAGAGGTTAGGCAGCAGCGGGGGGGCAGGAAGTGAACCTGGCCGCTTCCTGCCGCTTCCTGTGGTGCACCAGGATGTGTCCACATGCACACACGTGCATTCTCCTTTATATATTTGTATATCCTGTTTACTATTACAGTCCTCCATACTTCCACTGAGCCTGCTACACATCTTCAAGTCTTTCCAGAAGTTAGAGCCCGAGGGGAAAGAGAAGGGGGGGAGAGATAGAGGCAGAATGAGGTGTAATAGAATCATTACACGAGGCACATCTCTCAAGGGTAGAGCAGTAGGAGGTCCCATATGGACTTTATATCACCTGGCACACACACACACACACACACTACACACACACAGCAGCAACTGTAGGGTCACAATGCTGCCTAATTATGGCTGACAAAGATGGATGTATTGCATCCAGTCAACTTTATGTCCAATTCTCATTCGGCGTGCCCTTAACATATCGCATGCTGCGGATTCAGTCTTCTACTCCTCATCATCACCATCATTTCTTCTATTCCACCACACACATGTATAGAAATGCAAGACGTGCGCACACAAATATGTCGCCGTGTGGGGGCGACTGGCTGACTGTTGTGCTCCTTCAAGGCCAAATAATTACACCCCCCTCAATGACCATGAACAACAGCAGGTCATAGGATCAAAGTCGCAATGATCCTTTTCTCACACCAGCCTTCTTTTCCTGCTCGCTCTATCTCTCTCTCTCTATCTTTCAGTCCATTCAGAGGCAGAATGTGTGGGAAGAGTGTTCCACACCCTCACACACTGTGTCAAGGAACATGGCACTCTTCTGCGTTTCTGGATGAATTTATTTGCGCCTCTGTTTTTATTTTATTTAAGGTAACAACGTCGTGTGAATACAAATAAAAGCACAGCGATAATTAATGGCCCGCTTTCATCTGTTGTGATGAAATCTTTATTAGATCCATTAGCGGGGGCCCCAGCTGGCCAAGTAGAGCAGCGGGCGTCGGAAGTTGTAACAGTAAAAATTAGTTACATTTTATATTTATACTGCTCTCCTTAAAAAAAGAAAAAGAAATTGAAACGATGTTGGAAGTTAGGAATTTTTTTTAAATGGCCCGCAAGTCTGCCGAGGTGAGCTCCATTACAGGTTTGTTTAGAAAAAGAGGGCTGATAATGAGTATATTGCATTAACTTAGCTTCTTTTAGCTTCTTAGCTTCTCTTGCAGGGATGTACACGCCATTAATCCTGACTAGTTGTTTTTGGAAGTGAGTATTTCATAATGCAGACAAACATTAATACACATAGATTGCACTCCTCCGCAACAATCTGGATGTTTGATCATAGGCTGCTGGTCCCTTTCACAGCCTCGCGTACACAGATGGGTGTCAGACGAAGCGTAAAGCAAATGAGAGCTCTCTTACAGGATCTCTGATCTTTTTTTTCAAACGTATCAAACCATCCTGGAACCGCTCGAGTCCCGTATGGAAACACCTGCATTTGTCATATTTATTCTCTTTTATTTTACCTTGATCTGTTTCCTACGCTGCAGAAAGGCATGTCCTTATATGGACGTTAATGCTATGGTGTGTAGAAGGGATATTGTGATCTAAAAAGAAGACCAATGGCACACCAGCTGCTGCGGGTGACGTTAATTGTAGGAGCAGGGAGGCGTGCAGCGTTGAGGAGCAAGAGGAGGCCCCCCAGGAGAATGCCTCCTTCTTCAGAACAGTATTATGACCAGCATTCCAAGTAGAAACGTCAAAAGAGGCATTGAGCAACTGGAAAGCATCTAAGCCACCCAGGATCAATGCCAAATTGATCCCCGAACTATGTATAATGTAGGGAAGTGGACAGCTTGTCTTGCTCTGCCCAGTTCTTTTCTGCCAAAGGAAAAGCGCTGAGGATGCACAGAGCAAGCTGGTCGGAGAAACAGAACCAAATTATGTTTTAAACCGAGACGGTCATGAAGGTTTCGCCGAGCAAGCGCATTGGGTGCGACGTGTAGACCCGCGTTTCTGCGAGCTCAGCCACGATTGTGTATTTTCGACTGATCCGGTGCATGAAGGTGCTGAAACATGATGATTTGTGGTGGTTTTACGTTGGGCAGCGTGCGCCGTCACGGTGGATCAGCTGAGCGGAGACACCGTGGCTCCGCGTGTCCGTTTGGATTGGGTATTACTGGGAATCCCCATGTCGGGCCTGATTATCATCCTCTCAAACCGGCTCGGGGACTAGCGGACAGGACTCGCTCATCTTTGGCGGATGCCACACGTTGCTTTCCCAACATTTTCTTGTTGCTCACTTTCCCTCTCCTTAAGCTCTCAGTCATCGGTGTCTTCTTTTCTGTCTCTAGCCTCCCGCGTTCTCTGTTTTCCACCCGTCCCGATCATTCTCCTTGATGGCGGTTCCACTGCATTCTATTTTGAGGCATGTTCAAACAATCTTAAGGGCTAGCTGGAGGTCACAGCTTGCTAAAATAGATTCACTCTCCCGCACTGCTTTCCCCAGCCTAAAAGAGTAATATGGCCATATGAGATTACATAGATACAGTGCGTGATGCATTATTGCTGGCGCATTAAGAATTCATGAAGTTTAAAAAATAATAATACAACAAAATGATTCAGCAAAGGTACTTCTGCTCACAGAATCGAACCACAGCGCTCTTTTTTTAATCACCACACCTTCACGCTTCTCTGTTTTAAATGCATTTATCATTGTCATAGAAAGAAAAAAAAAACACTTTGAACTTTGTTCATCCTCGGTTCTTTTCTTTTCTCTTTTTGGATAATCTCCCTGTTCAGTAACTCCCCCACCCTCGTTCGCTACCTCTTTCTTTCTCTTCTGTGCCTAATTAAAGTTAATTCTTTTTTTCCCGGTGTAATCTTGCGATAGCCTGAAGCTTCAACACCCACTCCCCACCCCCAAAATTCCCTTCCAGTCCATTTGTGCCCCGCCCTGGGCTTGTTCATTTCCTGGGTTTGCCCTGGAGGAAATATCAGATGACCTGCCTCTCCACTGCAAAAACCCAGGTCACCAGGGAGGGCTCCTGTCTCGGTATCCCTTCCTTCGTCCCCTCTCATCCACTTCCAGCTTTCAAGTGCAGGGCAAGGTCAGAGCTTTGAGGATGCCCCCCCCCCCCCCAGACTTCACCACGGGGCAGGCTGGAGGCGCTGTGCTCCTCTCCAACCAGACTTTGCTCCATCTATTCTTTCACATCTTCCTGCTCTCCGATATTCATTTCATTAGCTCAAGCTTTTACTGCAATCAATACCATTGCTAAAGTCGCTCTTTCTCATACAGCTATTCATTTACTGCCTTTTCATTAGTGTCACTGGGGCAACAGTATAACTGGAATAATATTGTAATGGACAAACTTATGCTCTCTTTGTCGGACCCTCTTTTGGGTGATCAAGGCTGTTTTTGAAATGAATCGGCTCACAAGCGATGAGTCATCACTCTGTGTTTTGACGTTTTGGCGGCCGGCGTTGTAAGTGTTGATATTTGATGGTGTGTGGCGTTGAAGGGGTTCATCCTTCCCGCTCTGTATCGTCCGCCTCATATGGATAGTGTTTGGAGACAGGACAAGACAAGACTTCCGTCGCTGCTTTTAAAGGAACAGCGAGAGTCATTTCATCCAAACCTGGAATGTTGAGTCCTTTCAACGTCTTTCTTTTTGCCCATAAATCAATGTTGCTTGTCGCAGAGTGAATCAGAGGGAAACAACATCGCAATATAGACTCGGGTCATCTCGGGTCGGTGAATCTAACTCGCAGCAGATCAGATTTGTGTCGTTAAACGGGGGGGGGGGGGGTCGTGAAGTCCAGCTGACCAGTTAGACAAAAAAATGTGACCCTAAGATTGACATTACAATAGATTTTGACAAAAAGTGGAAAGCGGGGGGGGGGCAAAATGGTGTTTGTTTTCCGCCGAAAGTTCACCGCTCCTTGTCTCACTCCCTCACATTTGCAAAGACGTGAAATGGGATGAATATGTTAGTGTCGTCTCCAATTTTGAACAGGTAGACATTTCAAGAGCTGATTCTCCCCGGAGAAAATGTTGTACCTCTGGAGAGAAAATATCTTTTGAAATGTGACACCGTAAAAGCCAGTTATCTCAAAATGAAAATTTTTCTCACGCCGGCTTTCCTTTTCACCTCAGCGGTTATAGCAACGGGAAATGAGTGAGGCACCGGATTGAGGGAGACGGTGGCGAGGGGCTTCTGTGTTGGCGGAGCTGGAGGGGTGACTCGCTGATGAGTACAGGACTGACATCTCCTGAAGAGCATGTTAATATCGTGCCAGGCCCAGACGGGTAACCGGTAATCAGGATCTGTGATTCTCGCCTCTCCATCTCCGTCAGCCCTATGTCTCAGCTTTAACAGAGACAAAAGAAACAAATAAGATGGCTGGGTTACGACTGACACCTCCAGGTTGTTCTTTCCCTGTAAAATGAAAATCGACTCTCTTTTTTTTTACTACCCCCGTGCCAATTAGCGGAGGTGTTGCTCACGCACGCTCTCTGGTTCACTGCCAGCTTGCACCGATTGTTACTTATTTAGATCAGACTTCTGCAGGGAGTTTGCCTTGCTTTAAGCCTTTACTGATGGAATGTATTTCACCACCACCTGGGGGGGTAAAAACCCTGCAAGGATCACATCGTTTGGGAGGCTTAAAGTATGGAGGTATAGAAACAGCCTCACATGAGCAGGACTTTGATCCAAGAGGTGGAGATTGTGTTAGTAGATCCACGCCTGAATTTTTCCCTGGTGACGGGGGAGCAGGCCGGACGCTCTAAGGTCAGTCGATAGAATCCAGAGCGCATGGACAGCTGCTGGTTTGACTTTGATGCACCGTCAGTGTTCAGCACCCCCCGCCCCCTCCCCCCCGCCCAAGTGTATTTGCTCAACCTGAACGCACACTAGCCTCTCATTATGCCGCCCATGCAAACTTTGTCTCTTTGCAGCTGTTTAATGGCTCCACGTCTGTTTTTGTTTGTTTCCTCGCCATAAGATTATTGCACCTTTATGGTTGGTCGGGGGGTTGGAATAATCCCCGGCATCTGTTCGGAGAGGGAGGGGTGTGCAAAGAGCCAGGAGTGGAGGCTCCACTCTATTTTTTTATTTTGTGACGCACGAGACCATGCGGCCGGCCCCTTAGTTCATCCTCTGCCACTGAGGCGGGGGCTGTTGCTGTATTTTAAAGGCAAGAGTGATGGAAGGAGCAATATGCTAACAGGCACAGAGGTCACTGAAGGAGCTTCCCGCTGGTGTTTATCCCCCCCAAAATGAACACAGAATAGCAGGGATTAATCTAATCATGTCTATCTCAGGCTAATTTGCTTCCAAATTGATGCAGAAAAGTTACTTTATCTTCATCCTCGTAGTATTTCCTCTGTTTTCCCCGTGAACATTTCAACCCTTTGCTGCTCTTCCCATCGACTTTAGCAGAAATTGTAAAGGACTTAGTTCCTCTTGACACACTCTTCCCCCTCGT
The DNA here is from genome assembly GCF_040956055.1 of Brachionichthys hirsutus. Classification (NCBI taxonomy): domain Eukaryota; kingdom Metazoa; phylum Chordata; class Actinopteri; order Lophiiformes; family Brachionichthyidae; genus Brachionichthys; species Brachionichthys hirsutus. The sequence goes on from NC_090898.1 coordinate 14,213,838, forward strand.
AGCCTTTTCTTAATTTAAGACTCCGTCTTGTCATGACTTCACCGCCTCCGGCCTTTATGGCAGAAAAACAGGAAGTTAATCAACGCAGCATTATCTACCAGTCTGCACCTGGAGGCGAGGGTGCCAGTCATGCTACCCCCCCTCTCTGTTGGGAACCCAGCCAGCCTGGAAGCCCCTCCTGTGGCATTCCCATGGGCTATCGCCAGTGTGTCTCGGTGCCAGGTCGGACTTTGGGCACATCTTCGATGAGCCAATGCGAGTCTACTTGCAGTGATGTAACCAGACAACAAAAGCAGGCTTTCCTCCACCACCTATGTCTCTAATTCTTTTTCCTGATACAGTGAAAGCTATTCATGGATATGACATTCCCTCATGTGGACAGCAAAGCGACACCCTTAAACCCCAGAGGGTGTTTCCTTCCTCGAGAGAGCGTTTGAAGAACATATTCACAACAGCAACAGCAGAGATGCGCATCCTTAGGACATGAAAGTGTATTTCTGTGGTGGCGTCTTTGTGTCTCGCTCGCCCCCAACAGCTCGAGAAGCTGACAATTGTTTTTGCTGAAGAGTGAATTGCTGGCTGTCGCCGGTAATCATTAGGTTGCCTACCATCATCCAAAGTGCTTTTATTTCTGCCCATTAGTTTGGTGGGAAAATAGCGGGGTACGGTCCAGCATGTTGCCCCTTCACACTCAAACTGACGCCGTAGACTGGGATCGCAGGGTAAACGCGAGCGTCTCCAGTTGATGCCACTCTCAGTTTGGGCCTTTTAACTCGCCTGTCAATAGCTCCTCGTGGCTCGCCGCTCAAGATGGCCGTTGCTCTGCAGTAGCAGCACACGCGCCTGTCAATATTGTGAGACTTGCATGCAATTATAATTCAAAAGTTAAAGCGTGAATTGATCCGTAGAGTTGTCAAGGGCAGATCAAAGGGATTTGGGTGAGGATCGGACCAAAAAGCGTTAAAGCCGCCGCTTCCCTCTCAAACACGGAGATGTCAATCTTTCCGTGAGCACCTTAATGTCCTCAGAGGAGAACTTGATCAAAAGCGTTCATAACAAAGACGGTCCCGGGAGATGGTTTGACCTCGGCTGCATTCCACTTCTGTCTTTCACTTTACTTTCGCTAGTCTCCATTTACCTGCCTTGAACTCCCTGACACGGCCCCCGCTTCCATCTCCCCTCTGTTTGTGCTGCCGGTTAGGCTGTCTGAATATCAATGAAGCGGCCTCGCCGATGTATTACAAACACAAGTGAACGGCGATTAAAGATGACATGTCTAAGCCCCCCCCCCCCCCCTTCTTCCCTTTCCTCTTTGCTTTTGCACAGGAGATCGCAGCTTACTTGATAACATTTGAAAAGCATGAAGAATGGCTAACGACATCCCCTAAAACAAGGTAAGGAAATTACACTCCTGCCCTCTTTTGAATCACAACCCTGAAATAATAATATTCAGGGAGCCACAATTTTCCTTTTTTTGTTTTCTTTTTTATTCCCTTCTTTTTAGACCATTTCTCTTATGCACAGCTCGCAGCCTCCTTTGAGTTCACTGTAGGATGTTTAATATTACAGGCTGCTAATGGCTGTTGCAGTTGTGCAGATAAATGATAGAATATTAATACTGACTAATACTTGCCTTTTAGCGAGCCAATTAACACGACATGCAGCGGCGCATCATCTGCTTTGAATGCTGTGTGAATGCGTCCCTCTCCGTCTGCGCCACTTACCACTCAGCTAATAACACTGGGAGTGTTTGCCTCGGCCAGACATTACACCCACACGTGGAACAAAATGCCAAGAGCAATTATAATATTTGAAATGGAACAGAGGTTATTCTTTTTTTTTTTTCCTCCCAATGCATGCAGATGCATTAAAGGGCAAATTTGCAAATGAAGCTCACGTCCACCTTTTCATCAAAGTTTAACACCTGAAATGTGATATCAGCAAACACATTTGTTTTGTGGCGACATTAAACTATTAAGTCTAAACATTAATAATGCATTGGTGGCTCTGCGGAAGCATTCCTCTACATCCGACAGGAGTGGACAGCTCTTCCTTTGAGTCGCTTTTGCTAATTTCCACATATGGACTTGTCTTAGTTTTTACTGCGAGACAGTCGGCGCCACGGCAAATAACATCTGTTAACAAAATATCCCCTTCACTAAACTTTACATTTTCATGAATTCGAAATCAGCTCAATATGTTAAACCGCGGTCTCTCTTTCTGTGAGATGGACCGGCTACGCTGGCATTATTAGCAGTCCTCATCCATGTGTAAATGTTCCCTGGGCTCATTGGCGTAGAACCCATTCCTCACATCTCCCCCCTCCCCCCGCCTCCTTCTTTCTTCCGCTGCCTCGGAGGGACATTGATAATAGTTCTGCATAAAGACACTGCCAATTAGAATACATTCTCTGCTGTAATTATGGCGCACGGACCAAAAGAGCAATGAGCTCACCTGTTTTTTTGGTTTTGGTTTCATTTTAATCAGGGATATCCCTTCATCCCTGAACCCCTGACCCACAACACACCAAAATGAAGCTAACGGCATGTTTCCGTCATGACATGTGGATTGCATCGTTGCTACCATCTCTTCAAAGCATGCGTATGCTGTTATCTCCCTGTAATATGGTAGTCATAAATATCAAGAGGTTTAAGATTAATGACGGGGCAGCAAAATGTTACAAATGAGGATGCATAAGTTGCGACGGACTCGTGATCCCGAAGGCTCTGCGGCCAAAATGGCCCTCGGGAAAACTCCTAGCCACCGGCCGGCTGCCGTGTTCTCAGCTGTCAGTGTGCTTAGGGATTTCAGCCCCATGCCCTGTCTCCATGCAGGTGCTGATACCTCAGCAAACGTGTCACACGACATCGGCCCCTTGTGTACACCTGCAGATCACCTCGCAGCGCGCCACGCAAGGTCGTAGGCTATCTCTGCAGGACGAGGCGTGTGCGTGCCTCCGGATAAGCGGAGTTGTGAACTGTTTGCGTTTCCCCTGTTGTCAGTGAAGGCGTAAAGTGTAGTGATGGATGTGGGAGCCAGGAGGAGTTGAGTGGCGTGAAAGGGAGCGGCGTACATGTGTGACCGATGTGAGCTGATTGATGGGTGACATGCACTTTAAAAGCTCTCTGCTTAAGGTCACGGGTGAGGGGGGGTCAACCTCGGGACACCTGTGGGCTAAGTCCTGCCTTCATTTGTCATTATACATCTTTGGGCAGTTGCGGGCGGTGACGTGTGCATCAGATTGTGGGCGCGCTGTCTGAACGTCTGTGGGTGGGTTGACCTCTGTGGGGAATAGGCTAAGTAGGCTAATTCCCCCTCCCAGCACCTGTAGACAGGGTCAGCGGGGCGCGGTGGGCGGCAGAGATAAGCAGCGGGGGCCGTACATTGAGAGCCACAGTGCTGTGCTGCCTGCATGGCTGCACCGGGTGCTTATAGCAACTCTGACACATGGCGGTTGTAAAATAAATAAATAAATAAAGGTGGGAGTGGTCTTCAGCCAGAGCTGGAGCAGCTGACGCTAGCCGTTTGGCCAAGGTGACTCCCAAGGCAGGGCATTCCATTCACAGCGATGGCATCCTGTCAGCAGAAGGAAGATGAGATGAGAGGGGCCAATTGCATTCATGCACAGATGGATTTGAGCAGGATGACGCTCGTTTCCCGCAGAACACGCGGGGCTGCTTGCCTCTCGCTTCGCTTTCTGTTTGTTTATCATTTGAAATGCCGAGGCGTGCCAGGCGAAAGTGCCGGAATGCTGAGTGATTGATGCGCCGAGCTCCAGTAATACACAGTCCCGTTCGGATAGGAAGTGCAACAGTGCTTAAAATCAATACCAGTGTTCTCCAACTGACTGCTTGAACAGCACTACAGCTAATCCAGGACGCACCTGTCAGAGCTTGGGAAATCTTTCCCTACCCGGGCCTTACACTTTAATTTACAGCCGCAGCCTTGCCGGCTTCCATTTCCATTAAAGGGAGAGCCTGGCATTATGGCTTTAATGAAGGCCGCGGCCAGGCCGTGATTTAAGATGGCTGTTACCCAGCACCTTCACTCCGCAGGAGGGAACACACTTAAAGGGACAATTAGGATTTTCCTCTCCTGCGTCCTCTGAAGCTATAGCCACAGTCTCGCTTTCCTCTCGCCTTTTAAAAGATGTGTCCGTGTTGCTTCGGCTGATGGGATCTGAAGGGGCCTTTGGGAGGAGAGTGGAAACAGAGGGGAAGGTAGAAAAGGACTGAAGAAAAAAAAAACAACGCGGTTCCAAATCTGCTCAATAACGCTTCGTTTGCCCTCATCATGGGGCTTCGCGTTGCACTCCTGTGGAGAGCCGGCATTCGTTGTCCGTCGTAAACGACACAAGCGTCTCCTTGAGGGGATCGTTCGGAGCCGTTTGGAGGCTGACAGATGGAGAAACTATTGACTCGACGGTGTCACAGATTGGTCAGCCCAAAGTGCTAACGGACACCTGTGTGTCGTATAGCGATAGCTCGTTATCCTGAGCGTCCCCTAAATGCAGCACGGTTTTATTAGGGGCGCAGTCGCACGCAGGGTTTCTTGTCTGCTCCTTTGTTTTACAGGACAGCGACTGAGAGAGCGCTTCTGGGCCTGTCAAGGATAGCTCTACTGTATATGAATAAGTGTGTGTGTTTGTGTGTGTGTGTATGTGTGTGTGTGCGTGTGTAATCTCTACTCTTGCATAAAATGCAAACATGCGGTAGACTTATTATAGCTGCTGGGAAGTTGGAGTGGTGGGCTGTGTCAGCCATTTGCTTCGACCTCTGCGCAAGTTTGGAAACATACGCTTACATGAACACACACACACGCACACACATATACATGCACGGTCTCTCTCACACACGCACACATTGTATATTGAAACTATCAAACAATAAGCACTGGTCCTTGGAGGGCCTCGCAATGACACTGAACCTCGCCGCCCCCACGTCCCAGCGCAATAGCCCTCTCTCCTCCCACGCCCACAACAACTGCAGCAGCAGCATTCCAAAATGAAACCGGGTCCCTTCAGACAGCTTCCAAAGACAATGCTTTTATTAAAACCTACAGCGGCAGCGCCACCCCCCCGGAGGAGCGGGAACACCAGCAACAGAGTGGAGCCCAACTGAAATCTACTAATGACTGTCGGTTTGCTATTGTGTATGGCGTTTGATACCGGGTGTGGAGCCCATTACGGCGCATGTGTGTGTGGAGTAAATGATAGAGCGGACTGTGTTTTATGCGTGCGCGCACACACACACACAAACACACGCATAGATTCACACAGCACGTCTGCAAAAGCCAAGAGCGGCGTGGCTACGCATTTGGAAAGTGCATTGTGAATGAACCCAGGCGCGCCTTTGTGAATGCATTGAGATGACATGTGCAAGTGTAATTACCAGCGAAAGTTGTGAATGTGTTTTACATTAAATATAGAATGCTTCTCCGTGTTTTCATGACGACGAGTATCTGGGTTAGTCTGCTGCTGTGAATAAGGCCTCCCTAGGCCGATGTGTAAACGCACTTTCCCTCACCTAGTCGGGCACATGGTGCGAAGAAGTGCTGGGCTTTCTGTGTGCGTGTGTGTTAGTAGGGGTGGGGGCTGAGCAGGGTGTCTGATAGTGTTTGGACCTAATGCTTTGTGACACTCATTGGCTGGCAGTTTCAGCGGAGAGAGGAGAAGGACGAGAGAGGCAGGGAGAGAGAGGTGGGGTGAAGCTACTGGATAAGATCACATTGAAACAAACACAGTTTAAGACTGGTGGCACTGAATCAAGCCTCAGGAGCCAGAGTTGAGAATAAAAAAACAAAACTCAAATGTGCAGAGAGCTGAACAACAGTGATCTCCATCTCCTTTCTCCACTTGACTTCTTTTCCACTTGAGTAAAAGTTTAGTTGGAAGCATGCTGACACTTCTGCCCCGGCTCCCCCCCCCCCCCCCCCCCCCCGTTCTCGCCGTACCTGTAGGACGCTGTCCCATGCTGCTACCATGCAATCATAAAGCCCTGACAAGGACAAGCATGCCCACCTGGGGCCTGGCACAGGCAGGTTGAAACGAGCCCACCAGGGAAAGATGAGGGGACAGGAGGGAGGTGAACGTGGACAGCGTGAGGAGGCGACGGATGAAGGGGAGAAAATGAAAAATGGCCATTGAGGAAGGAGTGAATATGATGAAGCGAGAGCAGTTTAGAAAATGGAAACATGTCGATAAGAGAAGAAAACAGACGAGATGGAGATGGGAGGAATAATGATGGATGAGGTGAGGAGTAGACGGTGTGAGAAGCAGGGGGGGGTTACACAAACAGACGAAGAAGGACAAAGACGGGAAAGAGGAGGATTGCACTGACACAGGACAAGGGGGCGGGGCAAACAGCAAATAGAAATGAAGGGAGTGAGCAATGGATTCAACTGACAGATGGAGAAAAGTCCTGTGGTCTGGGGGCATTGGAGGCAGAATGCAAACGTTCAATAGATTACAGTGAGTGCTGGGCCGAATGCCGGGGACCCTGACTCCTCGCCAACTTAATAGCGGGTCTTGTTTGTCTGTTCTCTAAAGTAATGCCCAAGCCGAGCCCAGGGAAGCAGCCTAAGCCTGAGGCATGTGGAAATGGACAGGGGACGAGATAGATGTTGGTTCTCATCCCAGCTGCTGTATATTACCCTGGCCAGCTTGCCCACGGGAGACTCTTCAATAGAACACAGAACATCATCGAGCTTTATCACCTTCATTCCCTCCACTCCCACCAGAACGGCTGCTGAGGGCCAGGAACGGCAGGGCCAATTTTAGGAAGTAATCCTTTCTATTATGTTTCCTTTTTTGTATGGTAATAGACATTAAAGTCTTGAGCATTTGTTTGTTTGTTGTTTCCCTGTTTGGCTTGTGTGCCTGTTTGTTCCTTTTTTCCCAGATAGCAATGAAGTAAGCAGTACCTGCGATGCTGAAGTGAGGAAGGCATTTTGCAGGGAAGATAGAAAAGGCAGGGCGAAAAACAAGCAGGCCTTGCCGTACTCAGTATGCCAATATGGAGCTGGAGGAGGACGAGCAGCAGCCAGTGGCTGGCCACAGGAGAGAGGGGATAAATAAATAGAGGAGGAAGTTGATGTCAAGCAGGTGTTCAAGGAGAAAGTGTCAGCCAAGCAGGCCGAGATGGGAAGAAGTGCTGCTTCTGCAGCCTGATAATAAAGACTTAATTCAATTAGCGCTTCTGCACCGGTGAGCAGCGCGCAGGCTGGCTGTCACGGAGGAGGCCATCGACGCAGCGGAGCTCGCCCTCCGCCACAAAGACGACCCGCCACCTCGCCCCCCTCACCCCCCCTCTCTCCGTCTGTCAGGCACACACCTACGTAGAAGCACACAGTCGTCTGAACATGTTATTCACACCTGAGTCACCGAGCAGTCCAGACATTAATCCCAGCCTGCACATCTCCTACACGCCCAAATCAGCTCGCCTCCTCACCCTTATCCCTCCCTAAACGGGGAAACTCTCTTCAGCTCGTCTCCCTCCACCTCCTTGGTTTTCTATTTCCACCCCCCCTCTTGTGCCATTCTCTTCCACCTCATCACTCCGTTGGTGCAGAGTTCCTGTATGTTGGCAAACACAGCGAGGGTTGCGCTTGCGAGTCCCTATTTTGGGTCGGCCACGCCCTGCTGCCCAGTCGGGTGCTGTTCTGTAGGCATATGGTGCAGCCGATCCCAGATCCCAGGCCCTCAGGAAGCCACAGGGTCAGAAACAACCTCTCGTCCCACATGCTAAGGACGTCCTTTCTCGTAATTTCACAAGCACCGAAGATTGACCCCACACACACACACACACGCATGACAAGATATAGAAAGAGGAAAGGATGAACAGAAAGTGACAGAGGAACAAGTGGAGGAGGAAGAGAAGAGGCCGGCACACAAGACTTCAGCGATATTGCTTGCTGTTATGTAAAGAGAAGGAGAAAATAGGTTCTGGATGACTGCCAGAGAGCTCGGGTGAATCACCAGCAAAGTGCAGGCACGACATGGGTGGACACACACACACACACACACACACACACACGCACACTGGCACACATTCTGTCCCCTTTCTGCATCCCAATGGCGAGCTGCAGAGCGCAGGAAGTACAGCGGATGATGAGTGGCCATGTGGCACCATTTAAGGCATAAGCGGTAAACGGCAGGTAAGACGCTCTGCATCTCAGACGCTATAACGACATGACTCTCCGTGAGGATTGGGTACCAAAGGACTGCCATCGCAGCTCCGGCACTAATACAGTTTCAAAGCTTCATTTATTCCCCTGAACTTTTGACCCTTACCTGGGCAATATTTCCTTTCCCTTTGTGTCAGGTTGCTTTTCAGCCCCGTGCAGCGTTCCCCACCTAAAGGGAACCGCCTCGCTGCACATAAACACTCGGGGCATTTCTTACCTGTGTTATTCCGTTGATTCTGATGAGACGGCTTCATTACGGTAGATTTGCACTCAGGCTTCCCGGCGTTCCACGCCCCTGCCAACTTCCTCCGTTTTGTGCTTTACCGGCGGCAACACCCTCGCTGCTTTAACTGCTTCATTAAAGATGGGAGAGGATGGAGTGGGTGGAATGTGGAAGATAGCCATGTATTAATTTTGCATCAGTGAATTAATCAATTCAAATAAAAGTCAATTGATAAATTATTCAATACTTTTTTTTTTTATCGCGTTTGCGAGGGGTGTGCAAAAGGAAAGGTGAGAACCATTTCAGATTGGGTAATTAATATTAATAACTTTTTAAAACTGCAGTAAGAAAAATATCTATCAAGTCAATACCGAGGTTTTTTTTTTTTACACTGGTACAATTAAGACTCTTTTAAAGAGACGATTCCAACAGCGGTATAATTTGATGCAATTAAACGCAGGAAGTTTAATTCTTCCCCCCCCCCTTCAAATTCTTCTTCTACCGTCCGAGTCTTCCCACTTCTTTTCATTACAGCTTCACTGATAAAAGTCTGAGAGCGATGAATAAACGAGAGGATGATGAATTCCCCTTACCCACATCACAAGCAAAGATAATTAACCAGCCAGTGTCAAATGCGATGCCTCCACCTCCAACCCGCCGCCGCCTTGCTGAGAACTATTTTGTTTACCCTGCGTTCAATTTTTCATCATTTCCAGCGCCATCCTTCATCTTGTTCTTTTTTTATTTTTGTTTGCTAGAGGGTGGTACTCGGTAGAGTTATGGAGACGGGTCAACCACGATTTAAAGCGAGCCCTTCGCCTGAAAGCACCGCTGGATACATTAACATGATAGCGATATGATTATGCCGGAATGAACATGAAGGATTTTAATTATTTACAGGTGATGTGGCCGTTGAATTGGCAATGAAGTGGCTCGTAAATTACACCCTCCGTCTCATCAATCCTCCGGTAGAATAATGGAGCGAGCGCTGCCAGCGGAGGGATTCTCCGTCTCCTTTGCTCCATCCTCTCCCAGGGCTTTGGGATGGGGAGTGGGGGGTGGGGGTCGGCCACTTTCACGGCGGGATTATGACACTCTCCAAATGACATTGGTCGAAAGGCAAGAAATGTGCCAGCGAGCGCAGGTTTAAAAGCTCGCCACTTCATCACTGCTCAGTGCTTTACGGCGCTTTATGTCACGAGACAATGACACAGTGACAGCCAAGCATCAAAATGTGCAGCACCAGCAGCTTGGGTTTGTGCCTGGGAGACGAGTGCGAGAGAGAAAGAACGCCAGACAAGGAACGTGCAGGCCTCCCGTAAAGGCTGGCGACGGCGTTGTTGAAAAGACTCAGCCAGCCGCCAGTTTGCAGCATCTTCTTTTCAGGCCTGTGGCGAAGGCCCGCTCAATTGACTGATGGCCTCTTCGATTAAAAGGAATCGAATGCTATTGAATGCAACAGCCTGCTTCAATGTGCCTAACCTGAGCGTGTATTAATAGATACGAAGCCACCGACCTTAAATGGAAGCCGCCGTATTTACGTCGCTGCTGCGTGACGCGCGTTTCTACCCCCCCGACGTGTTGCGACTATCGCGCCAGACATTATCAACCGGGTTGAGTAATAATGCATTAAACCTGTTCCTCCCTCCCACCTCCATCACAATCCATGATCACCCAAGGCAGTTTACAGTAAAGGACGAGGAAAGGGAAGGAACGGAGGGAGAGAAACGACAAGAAAATGGGGTGACAGAGGGGACGTGAGATAACAGTGAGATGTAATGGAGAGCGGGTACCACCTACTGGTCCGGCGTCTTCTGGAGGGAATCCTTTCTCGGGGAAGACTCTCTCTCTCTCTCTCTCTCTCTTTACTTTGACAAGTGAATCCGGGGTGGATGCAGCTCACAATTAGGGCACGAGAGGATTAGTGGCGAGTGGGAAGGTGGTTGGGGGCTGTTTTTTTGTTTGTGCGCTTACTACTATTTGCTTTACACTGTGGCGGTGCGTCTGGGATTTTCATATACGTGTTTCTTTGTTTTTTTTATCACTGGGTTCTCAAAAATAGGATCATCACAAATAACACAGCGAGCTAAAAAAAAAGAGGGCAAAATAGAGTTCAGGTCCATGCTTTGCCGGAATGTTTTCTTGCCCCTTTTAATGCTTTTACAGACCCCCCCCCCCCCGGCACCCACCATCCTTGCATCCATTTCAATGGCATTTCATATTCTTACAAACACCGAGATCACGAGGGGAGTCTGAGCATCAGGGTTATTATGAGTTTAAAGCACTTAAAAGCCTTTCGGCCATTCTGACACGAAGAGAAGCGACGAGGTCCGTGGGAGCGGCTAAGAGGACGTCTCAGGTGTGTGGGTGTGTGTTGGAGTGTGCACGTGTATGTCTGTGCTCTATATGCACATATATAAACATGCAAGGATTGCCTCGTCTCCAGGAGCAATGTGTCATGTTTGCAACGCGCCCCGGTGTGGCTCCTGGCAGGCTGTATTTGCTCACCGCTCCAGCAACAGCCGAATTGTGTATCATGACATGTTCGGCAAACTCTTCAGAGCTCTCTCCCTCAGGTCACACGTGCAATTTAAGCGCTTTTCCGAGGCAAAGGGGTGCGACTTGCCCTGAGACTCCCCTCTTGCCTCTGTTCTCCACCTCTCTCTCTCTTAGTTATTCCTCCTCGCTTTATCTTTCCCGCTTTGCTGCTCCACTCGAGAGTCATGGGGTACACACTCAGCGGCAAACCAATTTCATTTAGTATGTTTTCATATTCTCATCCAATGATGGCATGCTCAGAGGCTTTAAAATCCACATGGCACTTTAATTGGGGCCTAATTAAGGATCCGTGATTTAATTCATGCAATTTGTTTTGGTCTGTCTTTAATGTGAGACCCCTTGATTGGTGTGGGGGGGAGGAAAGTGACACTGATGCATTGCAGCTCCTGCCTTCTACTCCAACGGGTCAGAGCAAAGTGGATTTACATGGTTTCCACGCTCCACCTGTCAGGTGTTAAGGATACGGAGTCTGAATGAATGGTTGCAAGAAAGTTAGACCTTCAGCCGGTGGCTCTTCTTTTGACTTACGGACTTAACTTCTCAGGTGGCTTCATATCAATCTGCACCCAAAGTAAGAGCCCAACCCAGTTAAAAAGCCCCAACCCTTGACTTGCCCCTTGAAAAACAAGTACAGGATACGCTAATTATTATAAATGTTTCTACGGCAGTCAGGTTTCTCTAGGAAGCCGATTTCCTTTCTGCTGGAGATCGAATGGGACTCCTGTTTTTTTTCAGGCGTCCCTTGAAATCAATTTTCTTTAGATCCTTCTTAAAATTATACAATTACATTATTGGTGACTACATTAATCAGATATTTCTACACATATTTAAAATGTTGTTTATTAGCGCTGTCGCTGCACAATAAGAAGGTCCCGGGTTCGGATCCTGTCTGAGTGGGGTTTGTATGTTCTCCGTGTGTCTGCTTGAGGGTTCTCCGGGTACTCTGGTGTCCTGCTCCTCCAGAAACATGCTATTTAGGTGAATTGGTTACTCCAAATTGTCCATAGTGTATGAGTGTGTGTTGTCTGTCTCTGTGTGTCCACGTGATGCGCTGGTGACGCATCCGGGGTGTAACCCCGCCTCTCGTCCATAGCAAGCTGGGATAGGCTCCAGCAACTGCTGTGACCTGCAAAGCGGAAAAGCTGAAACAAATCAATGAATGAATGAATATTTGTGAAGATCTATAACATTTATGCACTTCTTTTCCTGGAATGGTCACATCTTTTATTTATTCTGGCTCTGTTTTGCAAAGCATTCTGGGATAACGCTTCTGCAACTTTGTTTGGCATCTGAAAATGCTTCACTTGGAGGACCGTCTGAAGGACGAGAATAAGAAGCAGGACACACTGCGATTGAGCCCAGGTCCCGTATCCCGAGGACTTCAGCTTCTCTTGCTGACCACCAGCATCGTTCTGTCGTTTGCAGTCATCGCTGACAACCAGCCATCCGGGGCTGTGCAGGGAGGAAGCCGAACAACCCAGGTTGGGTGGGGTGAGGGCTCGTGTGCCGGGGATAACAATCCAGACAGGAGGATGGTAAAGGAGTCTAGGCCAGACGGAGGTCATGTCGAGGGCGCGGCTGGATGGGCACCTTATCTAAAATCTCGTCTCCTGGACTGACAGCTGACAGAGCGAGAGGCCACTTCCTGGCCCAACAGACTATCACTCAGTGGCATCGCTGTCTGGTTCCACCCTCATGCCCGCCACTTGACTCCATGTTGGAACGCATGTTAAATGCAGAAAGAAATAAACCAGTCAGCCAGCAAAATGTAATTGCTTTATGCACCTTCGAGAACCCGCATTGTTTCATTAAACTAAAGCGCGGCAGTCAATATGCAGGCGCTCGGAGACTTCCTGTCTGGCTCTGGTGTCCCTAACCACAGGGCTTTCTGCAGCTAAGTTTGAAACTCATTGCATTCTCTTGACTCTCATTCAAGTGGAGATGTGTTTCTTTCTCTCGAGCCGATCTGTGGCAGACGAGGAAAATTGTGATGACTAATGTCTTCTATGCGTAAGATTTGGGGCTCATCTCTCCGCTGCTCATTACGCGTGAGCCCTCCGACAGTTTGGAGGGCGGCGGAGGCATTGCCGTGTCGGCCATATGCTTTCCGCTGCTCCTATCTGTCAGAATGTCAAGATGTCGCGGGGGTGCGCTTTCCTGCACCAACAGAGGAGTAGAGCGCAGCGCTACAGGAGGGCCTCATTACCTACACACTCTGCACGAGCGACTCTGGGACGGCAAGCAGGCGCGCTGAGCCTTGTGTTTAGATCCAATGTGGGGGCCATTTAAAAGGTACTCAACCCACCTAACAGCCCCTCCCTCCCGGTGACTCCATTATCACAGCAGAAGATGTGTGTTTTTTTAATTAAATGCTTTAACAAATTAACAAAGTAATTAAGGCAAACAAATGGATGCACTCAACATTTTTAATTGAACTTTTGCCTTCGTATCTCCTCTGGCCAATCGCCTCTCTCCCACGACCCCACACTTCACCCCTTTATCTGGATTGCCCTGACAGAAGTTTGTATTGCCCTCCCTGTGAAGCATGGAAGTAAAAACAAGTGACATTTATTCTTCATACTGTATTTAAAGATACAGTATGTGATTGTGTTTGCTTGTTGGCTAACACATTGCTCTGCATCTGGAGGGTGTGTGCACGGCAGAACGTCGCTTGTCGAGCATAATTCCTTTTGTAATACTGTTTGAAAACCGAAACCATATTTCTCATAAGAAATACTGCAATGGAAGCTATTTTAATCCGTTCCTAAGCACCAGATAAATGCCCCTTTACATGCCTACATATTAATATGTCGCTACGCTCAATTCTCATTTACATGCCGTTTTGGCTGCGGTGTGATGGCGTGTGTGGATGGATGTGGAGAGATGGATGGGTTATTCCTTAGAAAGAGAGTCCCCTTCCATAAAATTACTGGGTAACTGTCCTTCTGGGTTTCTTCCCTTACTTTTGACTTTTTTAAGAAAAGCCGAAATCGTTGATTTCTCCATACCGTACTGCGCAGCGAGATCCCAGGCACGGACGCCGTTTTCATAAATGTGCCGATTATTTCCTTTTTTAGTTCAACAGTTGTTCTCACTACTTTCCTCTTTTCTTTTCCAGTAGCATTGCTGCTGCCTTTCTTTGGATCCATGACGCCAAAGTAAAAAAAAAAAAAACATGCTAACAAAGCAACTTGTGTGTTCGACTTCTGAGTTGTTCGATAGCTGAGGTTCCACTCTGTATCCATAGATATATATATTCAAATGAGTTGGTGCTCAAAAAGGCTTTCCCTTCAGTGGTCTGCACACCTGACCTGACCTAAATAGATTGTTTGGGTCTTAGTACGAGTCCACGGGGCACAGTGATCCCGGTTGTGCATGCATGGTAATTCTCAGCACTCCATCACCATTGATCCCTTGAATTTATATTGGGAGCCTGCTTTTAGATAGCAAAGGCAAAAAATCAAACTTTTGCCCTTGAAAGCCTCTAATCTATACCGTCTATCTATACCAAATCAGGATGCATTAGTCTTCTGGTCGCTTCTCACTCAGGTGGTTGAGATGCTCAGTGGAGGGGAGCTCCTTTAGAAATCAGAAGAAACTTTAAAAGAGATTCTCTCTACGACTTCAAGAGAGAGGCGTTATTGTTGAGAAAGTTATCTTATCTGGGAGAAAAATCACTTTTCAGCCGGCTAATGACTATCAGAGCAGCTCATCTAAATCTCGTCTTTATTTTCAAGCGATTTTCGCTGCTTTTTATGCCAAGTCGTTTTCAATATGAATTAATGTAGAAAATGTCCTTTTACGATGGATGAAATGCTGTATCCCACATAGGCCAGATAGCTGGATGGTTGCAAATACCTCAATAGTGCTGTAATTTGTATCTTACAGCAATATTCTGCCCTAATAGCAACAATATTATGGGCCGTGAGTGTATCTGTTCATAAAATATTCATGGTGTTTAACAGTGTCACACAATCATGGAGGGTAAAATGGTATAAATCGTATTTTTTTTGGTGCCATTAGAAATTGAAATTGAAGGCTTATACTGCTCATCTATTTAATCGCTTCCATTTAGAAACATTGCGCCACAATGGCGTGACTTATCACTGCGCTAATGCTAGATTTCCTTTTCGGCTAATATCATATCGTAATTCCCGAGGTACTCTACAGCCACAAGTTCAGAAGGGATCAGGTCCAGATCAGAAGGGTGGGGCTACACAACCCAATCCCCACGTCCCTTAATTAAATCGCCCAATCCCATGTAGCGTGGAAGCTAGCGGCTCGGCAGATGTAGCACCATGTTAAACTTTATGCTGCTTGAAAATGGCTTCCGCTCCAAGTGCGTTTGAGACAGAGCTGGTTTGACTGTAAAATGATGTGTTATATGGCTCCGGTATTGGGCCGATATTCCTTAAAGACGGAGCGCTGCACACTGTGGCGTTTTCCGCCTGCACTGGGGAGCAAATTGATATGAACAGATCAACACAGCTACGCCCTTCTGGATGTCCTTGGCAACACACTTGGCCCCTGAAATTGATTTCTCACCGATGCCAAAAACAAAAACAGAAAACTCTTATTCAGAGATTCTGCACTCCCACCGCCGACACGTTTCACATGTCTGACGACTTAAAGTGACATAATATTACTGCATTATATTGCAGGTTTTTTTTGTACGTGCAAACATGCATGCATTGTGAGTTTGAATAGCCAGCAGCGCAGAGATGGCTTTCGATTTAATGGCTGTTGCGCTTGACTTTGTGTGTTTGCGTGTGTGTGTGTGTGTTCCACTGAAGTGTTGTGTCCTTCCCCTGCCTCTGCTGTGACGGTTAGCCATCTCAGTCAAACTTTATTTCACACATCCACTTACACACACAAACACACTTATCGTGCCTTGGCTGTGCTCCATTAGGTGGGCCGTGTCTTAAACAGGAGGCTTACGTCACCGCTTGGCGAGGGAATGTAAGACGTGTCGTGTGTGTGTGTGTTTTCTCAATGCCCTTAGTTCCTGTCCCAAGGGAACCCCATCTCCACACACCCTCTTCTCTGTATTCGTGGCCCGCTGGATTCTATTGATCAGCCTGTGAAAGCTTGAATGTCTAGCGCGGAGGACACAGAGAGAGGGAGGGAGGGTGGAAAGTGGCGTTTCGGTGCCAATATGTGTTTTTCAATATCTGTGCGTCTGCTGATGGATGCGTTTGCTGATGAAATCAAGAAGGATCCATCTCCACATTCTTTTGCGTCCCACGTTTTAGATCTTTGCATTTATTAGGCTGAAAAGGGGATCCGCTAATATCGCCGCCCTCCGTTTGTTCCAGAAGCTGCAAATGTAGATTTACGGCCAAAGCTGTGGGGTAGCGTCTGCCAAAAGTTAACAGGCAAACAAAACATTCGCAAGCGCGCTACCGTTCACCGACAGCCGCGCTGTGGTTTGCAAATATAAAGGATGATTAACAAACTAATGCGTTTGGTTTTCCAAATAGAAAACGTCCCTGTCAGACAATCAGAATGTGTTTTACAAATGCGCTAGGACGCGCTAACAAACGCAGTGTGGTTCGCAAATACAAAACACGATTAACAAGCGGATGCATTCCGATTTGCAAATACAAAATGTGCCCATCAAGCAAACATGCAACATATTCGTAATAAGTCACGCCTCGGGTTCGGCTGCAGCACGTCCGGCGAGTTCACAGTTACGACTTTTAAAGACTGCAGGGCCGGTAGAAGCGCATCACAGCAGCCCTTTGCAAAGGGAGATATGAGTGGAGGGTGGCTCCCACAGAGACTGCAGTGCTACTGGTCAGACCCTCCCCCGGGGAACGCATCGCCATCTACTAAACTTCGAGTAACACAACACAACACAACGCTGGAACGAGCTTTCTGCTTGAACGTCCTAAACCTTGAGGATGTTGTTTTCTTTACATGAAAAGTCAAGAAAACACCAGCAGTTTCAGCAGACTTGAAATTGTCTTGTTTGTGTGTATTGTTAGAACAATAAAACATTCATTTTTGTGAGACCCCCCCCCCCCCCCCCCCACAAGGACTTCAAAGGAGAACTGGAACCTGTCTTGCATAATAAGATTTCTACACTTTTTTTTATGGTGGAATGTTTGGTTTCTATGGAGAGATTTGTCTAACATGTCGACAGACTTCAACGGTCAAGAATCCGCATCACACTCCACAAAGGTGTGTGTGTGTGTGTGTGTGTGTGTGTGGGTGAACGATTGTCTGTCAGTGTGTGGCCTTGAGATGAACTGGCGGCTTGTCCAGGGTGTAGCCCGCCTTTCGCCCGTTGACTGCTGGGATCAGCTCCAGCACGACCTGTGACCCGGTTACAGATAAAGCGGTTCAGAAGATGAATGAACTACATTATATTGACGTGTGTGTGTGTGTATATAAATAGAAATCAGCAAACATTTTTCTCAAATATATTTCCCCCGTTTCCTCCAGTGTATTCTTACTCTCAGATTAGTTGACTGGCATTCCGAGACATCAGGAACATCTAGATTAAAGGCATTTATTTGCTGCTTAACATTGAAAACAAGATAACAAGATCCGCTGCATTATATTTTAGTGGAAAATAGTGTAAACAGTTTAATAATCTGTAAATGTTCTCAGATTTTTGAATGGGTGCAGGACTCTAGCAGTGTTGGTGATTATATGCATGCGTTGTAGTATTCACAAATCTCAGTAAGCACTTAGAGAAAATGTCCGCTTGCACTCACGATCGAGATACCTTTACGCAACTCTCCACGCACACACATTTCCAAACAGTTTTACGACGATAATGCCCCCTCCCCCATAAAATAGAAATAGGGCCAGATTGCCAGCCTGACTGGGTCGCCTGACAACCTTCACGTTCCCGGGAGATTTTGAGCCCGGTGTCAAACAAAATTACCCAGTGAACGGAAGGTTTATAGGCAGCCACTCAGAACACTGATGGCCTAGTGGGGGGGTTTCTTTGTTGCCTTTTTGTTTTTTTGTTTTAACTATTACATCGTGAAATAATCATTTACTCCATAATGATGCGTTGCAGCAAAGAACCTGCCGGTTAAAAGCACATTCTATTGTATTCCGTATTCCGACTACACGCCGGGTTCTGTAGACACGAGGCGCTTTTTCTGGCACTGTTTCAGATCACTCGCCTCGTCGAGGGCAAGGTCAACGCTAATCGCTGCTTACATAATGAATTTGCATGATCATACGGGCCTTCCATCTTAATGACGCCACTGGAAAATGGCACCTCGTACAGAATTTCCCATCAGGGCACAAATGGCATCGTGGGTAGTGATTACGAAAGCTTTGACACATGGCTAATGTTTTTATCACACTGTTCAAACCACTAGGTGACCATTTGTGCCTTGTTGATGGGGACGTTGACATCCTGGAAGGCACTTTCCCCATCAAGGATGAGACGTCTTTATGAGACAAAAGCATTCGCTGCAAATCGATGCATTATTAGCGGCGACTTTGTCTGGAACTGTCATTATAGCAGAAAGTTCACTTCAAGGCGGGGCAGTGCAAGCCCGCTTCCGTCTCACGTTTTGACCTCGTGCGTGTGGCAGACAGGCGACAACAGGCCTCGTCTGACTGGGCCGTCTGGTTTATTTGGTGCAACAAAGAAACCTCTCAAGTTGTGGGAAGAGAACACATTTCCTCCTGTCTCCTTTTTACGCTTTAAGTGGCAACAAATGGTGAATGAGGCACACAAAAAAGAGTTCTTTAAAGAGCAAAGTGAAGCTGCCACATGTAACTACTGGCTGGAGACAAATTCCATCGCAGAGGTTGCATCCTGTCAAGACAGGGGAGGGGAAAGCATCCCCAACAACAAAATGATATAAATTACTGCTGTTATGGTCTATACGGTTCAATTTAATGTGCTTGTAATGATAAATTATTTTGGTTATGAATCTAAAGTGGACCTGAGTGCAGTCGGAGCAGCAGGACTGTTAGAACAATTGCAGCTGTCTCCCAGGGCTGTGGCCATTAGTCAATAAATTAGAAAGTAATTAGTTTCTGCTTCTGTGGCTCTATTTGAAGTGCTTCACACAGGTGTAATGAAAATTTATTGGAGCTGTTGATCCGGAGGAGAAGAGAAAAGTAGAGGATTTGTAGCATGTGATTGTAATGCAGGATTTCCATCTTCCCTTTTACTTGTTGTTTTTTGTTGTTTTTTTGGCTTGCAGTGACAGGTAAAGTTACCCTTGGTGATAAGCATTGTGAGATTTGGCTTTGATGCGCTGCGCTTTGTCAACAGGCCAATTAGCCCGGAGCTGTAAATATTTCATAAGTGGAGACTTAATAAAAAAAAAACTGCCTCTTTAGAACGTTTTGATTTTGCAACTTCAAATGATAGAAACACAAAGAGCTCACTGGAGCTGCATGAACAGGAACAAAATCAACAGAGCCCTGTAAGAACTTCTCACTAATAGTCATTGACTGGCAGCAGATTCACATATAAAGGCGAGTATTTCTTACAGTTTGACTTTAAAATAGAACAATGCATTACTCAGTGAAGGTTAACATTCCTCCGACTAATGGATTTCTGGGATTCAATGACATTAACGCAGTAATACCTCGCCATACGAACGTGACACGTGACACACGAGCATTTTGAGATACGAGCACGCTTCCAGATGCTGATGCTCAATGGCTCCAAGCGCACTTCATTCGTTCAGTGAGTATCTGTGAATATTCTTCATGATGACGATGGAGATGAAGCGTGAAATGATCGATCAACGTGATCGTGGTGTCCGAGCAGAGCACATCGACGATATGCACAATCCTCAAACAGAAGGACGCTATCAAGAACACAAAGCCTCCCAAAGGCACTACTATTATGTCTAAGTTTATGTACGTGTACCTGTGAGATACAATTACTGTAGAAAGTGTGTACGTACCGTCCAACTCTCTCCCTCCTTCTCTGGATGGCACACCGCTGGTAGCGCTAGCGTCCGTCTTGAAGGTAAAATTCATAATACAATACAATATAATTTATTATATGTGATTCGAGTTAAGAGCTCAGTGCAGGAACGAATTATACTCGTATGTCAAGGTATTACTGTAGAGGACAATAATGACCAGATCTAAATAAATATTCAACTAGGTTTTACACTGTACTAACATGCAGTATTTCCCTCTCCTGTTTTCTCCTTTACAATCACAAAGCTTGCTTTTCTTCTAAAAAAAAAAATTACATAAATGCAATGGCTGCTTATTCATGCCGAGCATCACAAGACAAGAGACAGCATACATAACATTTCAGGGCGCTTATGTTTCCTCTAATGTCTGTCGCACTCACTCACGCAGGCCTATGAGGAGGAAAGCTGCTCCCAGGACGATCTGTTTCATTCTGATTATCTGTGCTTTTTGGCCAGCGGGCATCTTGTCACTCTTTTTCTTTCATACCTCGTATCTCCTTCAGTGTGATTTGATGCACCATCTGTGTCGTCTCAATCCTGCATCAGAAGAGAGCGAGCAGCAGACTTCAGCCATCGGCTTCGCCTAATTGAACTGTTTCAGATCAAGGCGGTCGCGCACAGAGCTTTGTCGCCGGGTGAAATCAAAGCTATTTGTGTTGTTTTTTTTGGAATACGATGTTGGCTGGAGAGGAAGAGCCGAACACCGGAGGATGTCGTCGAATGATGGGAGGGAGGGGACACGTGAAGGTAGCAGGTGGGAAAAGAGAAAAGTTGAAGGTGGATTAGAAAGGAGTGGAAGAGATGAAGAAGCAGACGCAGGTGTGTCGTCATGACGACATCCATGGAGTTGGAGAGCGACAAAGGCGGAACAGGGGAAGGACGGGGCGCAAAAAAAGAGGCAGAATGGACGTATAGATGGGAACAATGAGGCAGATCGGCCTTGGCCCGTTCTATGGCCAATTAGAATAAAATTAGCTGGACCTTGGCAATGGCTAGGGCACACTAAGGCAGAATAATGGGGGGAGGGGGGATGTGGGAGGAGAATGTCCTGGTGATTAAACCCGAATGATTAGTGGTGTGGGATGCAGAGGGCCAGCGAGCGGGGGTCACCTGAGCCTGCAGGGCGGGTTCTAATCGTAATGAGTCCAACCTTCCCACTCCTCTTCACCCTCCTGTTTTCAACCTCTTCAAACTCCATTTTTCCCTCCAACAGTATTTCCTCCATATCCCACTGATCTTTATTTATCTATTTCTTTACGTTTCTGTCTCTCGCTATGTTGTTGTTGTTATTGTTGTTTTCCCCCCTTCCCACGCCCCCTTGCCTTCCCGTTGTAAACCGTATTACTATCTATTACCGTCGCTCGCCTTTGGCCAAAGCGCATGCTAATGCTATTGTTCTGGGAGACAGTTAAGCTTTTTGCGATAAGCAAATGATTTATGAGTCGCGTGTTTATCTTTTTTTTTTTTTTTTCGTGGGTGTCGATCTGCTGATGCGTGGTAATAGATGGATGGAGCTGCAACAAAACTCCACGCAACACTGGCAACTGTTGCAGATTTCCCATGTGCTGCTTGCTGCGGTTTTCTTAATGAAACTAGTGTGTTTCTTCCCCGAGCGCATCAATCATTTGCATGTGATCTGTGGCATATAGATGAGGACGATGTTTCTCAACGTGGAGGCGGCGGAATGGCAAATCCCACGAACGCGTGTCGGTTCGGAGTTCCCCAGATGCGGTCTCCTCTGCAGGCGCTGTGTACATGTGCAATTTTCTAGAATATGTGAGCACATGCTCATGTGCAAAAATTTAGGCGTATGTATCCATCAGTAATGAGGTCTGCCCCTTGGCATGTTTAATGGCCAGAAGCATGCTAATGGCCAGAGGCAGCCCCACTAATGCATTAACTCTTAAGGCATCAAAGCTCCGCCTGCAGGGCGTGGGAGGGGGGGGGGGGGGGGGGGTTTGGCTAGGGGTCGATATTTTCCTGCTCTCTGCTTCTTCCGACATTCTCAAGAACCATTTCTACTAATACCCGCCTCTACTTTCACCTGCTGAACCGATCCATGGATGGGGCGCACCTGTTGAAGCGCGCTAGCATTACAGTAGCAGACATTGTCATGTGCTTCTAAACTCTTGGCCAATGAGAAAAGTTTTCGAAGGAAGGACAATAATTCTGCCGTGAGATGTCCACCATAAATAGATAGAGGTATCAGCGTGACATTTTCTAGGGAGGCTGCCAGGTTTGCACCAAGAGGCAGCGAAGCAGAACATGCAGGAAGCCCGAATATAAAAGAGAAATCCAACTCCTGCGAGCTCCAATTTAGCTTAATGACTAAACATTTGTGATCTTCCCAGAATTTGGATTTGCCTTTCTCTGGGCTTACTACTTTCTGGTAAGTCAGTATATTTCTTGTGAGAGAAAAAAAAGCTTTCCGCAAGAGCAAAGACGTGATCCTCAGTACCTCTTAAATTCCCGTTTTTCTCTTTCCATTCATCTTTCATCTTGCCTTTTGTATATGCTTCACATTATTTCACCGCTCCTTTGTAGCACAGCAGGTCCTATAATCGAGAGGAAGAGTCCAGTAAGGCTGTCAGCCCCGGAGGGGAGTTGGAGATGAGAGGACATGTTAGAAGTCTGGTTGGTCTTTTCCATACAGACCCCCCCTCCCTCCCCCTTCCCTCAGTTATGGGGTTGAAGTCCATAGAGAAAGAGCAAACACAGCCCCGGGTTCAGGCCACAGGTCGGCAGTCATTGGAGACGGGGATGGAGCTGCCTGCAGTCAGACAGAGCTGAATAAAAAGATCTGTCCACGGGCTGAATTGGTTGGCAAGAAAAATGTAATTCAATGTGTGTGTGTGTGTGTGGGGCAAGGAAACACACACACACACAGCGGCATGCACAGAGGCAGAGTGAGAGAGAGAGTGAGAGAGAGAGAAGAGACAAATAGGTTGTGCTCTATAAGTGACCATTGTTTGAGTTGCCAAATTGCTCTGTTGTTGGCCGCTGATTATCTGTGCTACAAAACACTGTGATGAGTTTTCGGGTTTGGAGAACATCAGAGAGGTGGATATAGGCAGCAAATAAAGGCTCTCCCTGCTGGCAACCTGTGATGACTTAGCCAAGCCAAGAGACTTATAGCGCACAGCCTTGGGCTTATTCCGCTTTAAAACAGGAAGGAGAAATGGAATAAAACGGTTAACATCTGCCGCAGAGCCCGACGACGTGTTTCACTGTATGACGGTGCCCCCACAAAGGCCTGTGGTCGGATGTGAGTGGAGGTTCCTGCTGGCCGTAGTTGCAGCAGACAGGAGGCTTGGTCGATTAGACAACAGCGTGAGGGTCACGGGGTCCCCTGGGGGGTGGGGGGGGGGGGGGGGGGAGATATCCCAAAGAGAGTGGGCAGATGGGGTGTTGAATGAGAGTCTTCCCAGACAGGTGGATGACTGTCAGCCTCATTTTGCCACCACCGGCAAGCAGGTGGCCTCTCACGAGGGTCACCTTCAGATGGCACTGCCTCTCGCCCCGGGTCCCATCCCATCATAGGTTCTGGATAGACTGCATGCACACACACACACACACAGCAATGACAGTCGAAGCCTGCACCTGGGGACCGGGGGGGCGTAGACACCCACTTGAAAGGTTGAACCCAGGTGTTTCATTTCCATTAAGGCCATCAACTCATTCACAACCTCCTCCCTCTGACTTTGGTCATAACACAGATGGAATAGTCATTACATTTTCCGATCACCTTTGCTTCGCCGTCGTCGATGTTCAGATGCACATGGTCTGTTTGAGACGCTGCGTGTCCCTGAATAATTATCTCCCGACTCTCTGCTCCTGACATCTTCAAAGGAGGATGTTCCATTGATGATTTTTGCCCTACATCACATGCTTGGCTCTTGCCGTGACACTAAAACCCAATATCGTGTAATTAAACTACAACAAAGTGACATCAATAAAGACAGAAGTGCTCTGTAATTACAGTGTCTGCTAGGACATCATAAGCAGGCGGTGTCATCACCCTAACGAAGGAGATGAATCAATGGCAGAGAGACAAAGCCTTGCTTTGCCACCCCCCTTCTCCTCTGACACACAAAGCCGACCATAAACACGAGTCAGGTGAGCGTTTAATGGCGGGCTTAAAGTTGCAGAGGCCCCCGGCTTGTCTTCGGCGCTCCGCAATGGGCGCCTTGACACTTTGCCCACTCCCTTCCTCTTCTTCATTAGTTGTGCTTCTCTCTGTCTCCACACCTTTTTTGTCTGCCATTTCTCGTCTCCTTGCTCGCTATGTGGTGTTTGGCATTCTCAACCTCTGGAGACACGTGTGTGTGTGTGTGTGTGTGGGAAACCTCTGCCCTTAATAAGTGTGTATTCCAACTCCACACAAAGCGAGACACACAGCAAAAAAAACTTCTCCTCTTCCTCCAATGCATGAGGTCGGCAGGAAAGCTGATTGTCAAGGGGATATATTTCATTCCATATGGGCACACCCAAAAGCCCAATGCAGACAACACACTTCAGAATCTAAGGCTTGATGCCAAGAATGATGTAAATTCCTATCATTGCTACCAGAAGTCGTTCATCACCATGACGATGCTGGATCGAGCACGTCCTCTAAGAGGTCTGCCTAACAGGACGGCGAGGATCCACACTGTGTTTACAGTGAATGTAGTGTTTTTTTTTATAGAGGGCATGAGGGGGGAAACGATCCTCGAAATATGTTAAAGCCACTGCTCCTCTCATATCGGTGTTTTATCAGGCCTGACCCAGTTTGCAGGGAAATACAAAAACGTAGATTCACAGGGGAAGAACATTCAATAATGCACGTACTGTGTGAACTGCACGTGCAGCTCCGGGTGCATGCCAGTCTGCCGCACGGCAACACGAGCGGGTTTTACGGATCAGACTCACAGCCTTGGATCAGGAAGTAGTGGCGTGTGTCGTGATATAGCTTGTTTATACGAGGGATGTGCAATACTGACAAAAAGGTTGCATCTCTATTTCCTGGGATTTTTTAGATAGCAATGCAATAATGTTTAGATGCTAATTTGAATCCTTCAGAATGACATCATAATATTCTTATATTTTATTAGCTCATCCCTTTTTGTTCTGTCGCTTTAGCCTTACTTGACGTAGCTGTGATTACTTTGTGACGTGTCAGAAATTTGTAAAACACAAGCCACAGCTTGGATTGTTGTGCTCGTCTACACTGGAATTTTATATTTCTACTCTCAATTTCACGATGAAGCTGCTAAGATTGATATTAGCCTGCCAGTCGTACTCGTATGTGACCGTGATTGGCTGCTGATACCGCCAATCGTCCGGGCGTTCATGTTTTACCGAGTCGATCACGTGAACTCTCTCTTTTGGAGGTCAGACGTTGGCAGGAAGCGACAGCGGCGTCAAAAGTCACCTTGAATGAAGCATCGCTTCACACACGGCGCACGCTCTCACTGCGTGGAATCACAACATGTGTTTTTGATTTGTTTTCGCAATGTGAGCGACATACTTGATTATGTCGGCTCGCCGCATCGTTTAAACAACCATTAAGATATCATCGTAGATGATAAATATTGCGCACACACACACACACACACAGCTCTCGCTGCCTGCTTGCTGAGGTGACTGATGATCGGACTGAATGGTGTGTCAAATGCGGTGGAAATGGTCTGATCCGCTTGCCTGATGTTCCGCGCCTGCACGCTGCTGTCATGCACGAGTCGCTCTCAGTCTGTACATTCATACGTGTCGCCTAACTGAGCGTGTTTTCAAGACACACAAGTAGGAAAGCAAGAAATGAGTGTTTCTGTGTGTGTTTATGTTTGACCGCCGATGGACTGGGGTATAAAAGCGCAGCGGTTCACACACAATCTGTCATCTCGGGTGTTTGGATAAAGCCTGCCGTTGCTGGTCTGTAGGAGGCTTGACTTATCCTCTGTTTGTTAGCGTGCGAGGTCCCGGCCCCGGCTGATGCATCAGAGATGGAGCAGAGTCCTCTGAGACATGTGCCAGGGGCCAAGGTCAAGGGTCATCATGTACAAACATACCCAGGGAAATTGAGTGCGGGAGCGCCTGGGCCCGTGGCACCACTTGACTAAGACGCTCAACCCTTAACATCATACCTGACACACCGCGTCAGCCTTATCTTTCCTTTACCTCAATCTCCTCCTGCATGTCTTTGTTACAAGCGTGTGCGATTGGAAACCGATCATCTGCAGGAAATGTCAGAAACGATACGATTTCAGAAGGCTCTGTGTGGACAGGAGCATACTTTATAAAAAATGTTAGCGCTCTGGCCATTAAAAATGTCTTTACGTGATTAATGTTGGGATTTATTGCTTCTGCCCAGGAGGTCATGTTTGTATTTCTCCATCTGTCTGTTTGTTTGTTCGCCTTTCATTTTTATTTCATAGAGACTTGACCCGCGTTGCTTTTTCGATGCAGAATGAAAATGGCACTTATTTGATGTAATATTTTTGCAGCATTTGTTTCATATACTAAATAGATGTCTTGTTTCTTTTTTGCGTGTGCGTCATCTTCAGTCATCTATCACGGCTTCTCTTTTGGTTGTTTCTCTTTCCTTCACGGTGCGTGGAGCCCAGACGGTGGTGGTGGTGGTGGCGGCGGCTGATCACTCCGCTGAGACTGAACTGAACTTATAATTTACGTTTCAATTCACGACCGCAGATGATGATGAAAGCAGGAAACTTTACCTGACCGTACCAAATGCGAATAAAGGCACAGCATAAAAATAAACTTTGGCCCACTTGAGCTCTTCCTGACTAAACTTATCGCCAGAGCTTCGGTTTAAATAACATCGTTCTTGCCTGTCTCAGGAGTCACCATATTGACCATCTCCTCCGCAGCATGGCCTACTTTTAATTATCAACAAATAAACAGGGCGCGCATCTTTCTTTGTCCTTTTGTAAATTTAGTCTTTTCTCCGTTCAGCCGGGGCTAGCGGTGGATTCGATGAGCCCGTGCGCCACACATTCACCCAACGCAACCACAGTTGGATGTTTTTGCTAAATGAGCAAGCGTTAATCTCTTTTGTCCAAAGCTGGATGGTAGAGATTGTCCCACATGTTGCTCTCCTGCAGCAGCGAAAAGGTCGGTCAAGGCTCAGCGTGATGGTCAATACGTTTACTGACTGCGCAGCATCTACCGCGTTCATATGCTTCCAATGGACACTGCTGTTAATTGGAAACAAATGAGCTGCAGCAAGCAGCATGTATGAGCTTTTTGATTTGGATATGATGGAGAATGAATAATATGCTCTCATAAAGCTCGTGTCGACACACTTTTAGCCGTTTTAAGACTCGCCTCAAAGCAAACAGCTTCGATATAACTTTGAAATCTACAGTCATCTTCCAGTCAGTGGTGACAGAAAATAGAGCTCAAACATCATAACAGGAAATGCACCCGAGTGTTTCTTTTGTCCACTGAAACTTACAGGTAAACACGACTTTGTGTTTTTATTCATCGGCACCTGCGATTTTGCTTATTTTTTTAAATCTCATTGGAAGTCCAGGCACTATATTCCACACAGTGTGCACTCAACATTTTGGCACAGGCGAATGTGTGTCAGTGTTTGTGTAAAATATCCCCCCCCCCCACACACACACACACACACACACAGATCAGAGAAGAACGTGAAAGCCGTGCTCTGAGCCTCGTCCCGGGATCCAATCCAAGCATTACTGCAGCGGTGGCTCGGCCTCCAATGTGTTTAGCGCTACCTGGAGCCCGTATCATCACCGTAATGCCTGAAATTTGATTTGATCTGCATGGTGACCATCACTTGACCATGGCCGATGTCTGTCCTTAGCCCCTCCCCCCCCCCCGGCGCTCTATCTGTATCTGAGCTGCCGCTGAGCCCTGGGCTCCAATTAATCCCATGATGCCCGGCTGTGGTCGGCATGGCGGCCCAGACGGGGCGCAGAGAGCTGTGATTCCCAGGTGAAAGGTGGGATAGACTTTCTGATTCGCTTCAGCTCACAGATAGAGTTACAGCTCAATTTCAAACTTGAGTCCTCACTCGTCCGTCTTGCCAAAAATAGGACCAAGGAAGGGAAGGGTAAGAATAACATCGTCTTTTCGTTCTCCCCGTTTTCCTGACTGTCTCTCCCTTTTTCCACTGCTTTTATATTCAGTCCCACTTTCCAACCTGACCCCTCTCCCCTCCATCAATGTGCTAATGTTTTTTTTTGTTCTTTTTTTTTTTATAGATGGGCCTGTGAGTTGTGCTTTATAGCTTGGCCCAGCATGTAAAGAAGCACTCCTAACTGGAGTTCTGTCTCATTTCAAAGATTGTGTTTTTGTGACCTCACTGGCTCTTTATCCATCTCTCTTTTTCGCTTGTTCCTGCATGCGCTTTAATCTTTTACCATTTTTGTGGACAAAGCAGGATTTGTGAATTAATCATAAGTGGTTCGATAGCTGGCCTTAGCTGTGCTCTGTCACTGGGGGATCAATAAGGGAAGGTCAATGGCACTGTGGTGGCACTGATTGCTCTGAAGGAGACAACGAGGCCTGGGTGATCCATAAGCCTGCTCTGACATGAGGTATGATGGGGAGGATGTTCTATTCTCGCCCTGTCCTGGGCCGTCCTCTTGTTCTCCAGAGAGACGGATGAGCCCCTCCGCCCTCTCGGTGGGCTTCAGGGTTCTCTTGTCACCCAAAATCTTCTTGGGTGGGGCTCCATTTGCAAAGCCTATAATATCATGTTTCATACTAATAGCAACGATTTTCACATCCCAACCTTTGCCAAGCCTTTACGGTTTATAATCCGGCTGTGTAATCTGGCTCTCGACGACGTCTCCTACTTTCCTTCTTCTGACCGCACCCTTTATTCTTTTACATTTTTATCTTGTAATCTTATCTCCAGCTTGACTAAATCATTAACGTGGGGTCGGAATTCTCCTGCTTCTCATTTTAATTGAAAACAAAGTTGTTGTTACTGATAATGAAAAGCTGACCTTTTCTAGCAGCAGTCTATTTTGACTTAGATTTAATTGCATCAGTAATCTCTTATCTGTGTAGGTGGGGTGTGTGTGTGGGGGGGGGGGGGGGCGCGTGTACTCTGCAAAAACAACAACTTTACTCTGTGACATTAAATGAGACTGTGTGTAATTCCCCGCCACCCCTGCATTATTGAAAATACGGAAACATCCTCTTTACAAATTGTTATAATAAGGCAGTGCTACAGGATTCTAGTTAACACAGGCGTGATTCACGCAGCAGGAAGTCGTCAGCAGGAGTCATGTTGCAGAGGAGGAAGAGGCGTATGAATCACCGTCTCACAGCGGTGCGGCAGCAGATTTCCTTTCTGCTGGAAAGCGGATCAGATTCCTAGTTTGTTCAGGCCTCCCTTGATCGTTTTAAACAAGCCTGCTCCTGCTGCCATGATCAACTAGTGGCAGATCTGACCACAAAGAACAAGAAAATGGTTGAAATAACTTTTGAAAGGCCGTCTGGAGGACCGGATGATCATTACAGCTCCGCCTTCTAAAGAAGCGGGACTCGCTGCTCTACAAAGTGCAAAACAGGAGTAAGGGCAAGTAGCGCTCAGGAGGAGAATGGGCAAAGGGCCGATAGCACGATATTTCACCGTTTCGTTCCCAGCCGAACGTGAACAATGGAAGTTTCAGCAAAGCGTTTTAAGCGAATAAGTTGGATAAGGAGAGAAATTCAAACCCCACGTCACGGCATCCGTGCATCAGAGGTGGGACTTTATCCTTCACCTCAGTGTGCTTTTTTTTTTTGCCGACACGGAGGACAGGACCAGCGATTGTATGACATGGCCATTTGTAAATAACGTCCCGAGTTCATCCACTCTTACGAGCCGGAGAGATTTAAGTCTGAGTGTTGACGGCAGTCTCGCTGTAATGTGCATGAAACCAGCTTAGCGCTATCAGCACGCCATCGCTGCCAGTCACCAGCCTCGCTCTCATTCTGCTGGGCTGCTGTGGACCAGATAAGAGCAACCCCCACCCCCACCTCCGCCCCTGCTGCTTCCATCCGCCTTATGTTGTCCCCAAACAATTCATCCACCCTCCCACACCAATTCACCCTTATCCTCTTTGCAAGGTCTTGTAGGGACAG